>NC_142803.1:53735876-53801691 GCF_049724085.1 Artemia sp. Qi Xiang Cuo
CTCAGCGGTGAGCATAGGCTTACCACAGATATTTATTGGTTATTCTCAATGAATTATATTTATGTTTGTTTTTCCCAGAAATGATCATATCGCCCAGTGGGCCTAGAACATCGGGAGAGGGCTCATTCTAACGGAAATTAAAAGTTCTAGTGCTCTTTTTAAGTTACCAAAAATTGGAAGGCAACTAGACCCCCTCCCACGCCACTTCTTTCCCAAAATCACCGGATCAAAATTTTGAGATATCCATTTCGTTCAGCATAGTTGAAAGTCCCAATAATTATGTCTTTGGAGATAGCATGACCCCCCAGAGCTTCTGAGGAAATGTCTTTAAGTTATAGAATTTGCCTGTTGTTTTTGTTTACGTATAGTGTTTGTTATTGGGAAGTATGCATACATTTTTCAGATGGGGAGGAGAAGACGAATTTTCTACTCGGGTGTTTCGCACGGGGAGAATTTGCCACGGAGATGGAAATTTCCAGGGAGTGAACTTTTCAGGAGGTATTTTGCACTGGGGGAATTCGTCTGAATTCTTATGCAAAGTTTCTTTTTTATATCTTGCTTTCTCATTACCGACTCAATTTTAGGCGTAGAAATGTTAAGAGTAATTGTCCGGGGTAAATTTTCACCAGAATGGAATTGTCCAGATGATATTTCCATGGGATGGAGATTTTTCCGCCAGATTTCCTGGCGTTATTTAAAAAACGATCGGAAATCAAATTAAAAAAACCAGTTTTTTCAGCTCAAAGTAAGGAGCAACGTTAAAACTTAAAAAACAACAGAAATTATTACGTACAAGAAGGTGGTTTTCTCCTCCTTAACACGTTGCTCTTTAAGATAAAGTTTAAATTTTGTCTCAGTTCATTAAAAACGACTCCTGAATAACAAGGGTCATTTAATTAGAACAATAGCTAACTTTTTTAAAAGTGCCGAAAACTTTAGCGTGAAGAGCGAGGTGTTGAGGAGGGGGAAACCCCCCTCATATACACAATAATTCCTGTTCGTTTCAAGTCTTAATGTTGCTCCTTACTTTGAGCTGAAAAAACTTGTTTTCTAGTTAGTTTTTAGAAAAAGGATGCTAATTAAGATGCGAATTAAGAAAAGCTTTTACTGAAGATCCAGCTTTTCAACCAGATGGTGTTATATCAACACAAGGGGAATTCAGAAAGTGGAAACATCGATGTTGAGAGAAAACTCCTTGGAAATTACTTGAACCAGCCAACTAGCGAGAACAGTTTAAATGCCACTGAAAACCAAGCAAGTTTTCCATTGTCAGTAAAAGTAAAAAAAGTTTGGAAAAATAAAAGTAGCCACACTCCCTAATTTTCGTTCGAAATACTACAACGCTTCCCATGTTTCTCATCCGAAAGAATATATATCCAAGAGTAATTTCCAATACAAGTCCAAACAAAAGCTAGACATCACATTCTTAGAATATAACCACTCGTATGCTAATTATGAAGAGGATTTAGAGAAAAGTTTGTCAAATTAAAACAAAAATATGAGACTATGTATATTGATGATTAAAATTTGTGACTTAAAGGACAGGGTATCTATTATATTTCTGTCATAACACACAGGGGAAATGTGTCTTAATGATAAAGCTATGTACTCTCAAATAATTATATCAATAAAAAAACTAGTTTGAAAAACAAAATTGTGCTTTACTCAGCCCATTTTACTTCGAAAATAATCGCTACAGGAGAATTGTCAATGGAAAAAGGGGAAAACTATCAGTATTTCTGATGAACAGATCAAGTCAGTGGATGCTAATAATGATTGACGTTCAAAATAAAGAATTTAATTTTTTTGATCCATTGCAATCTAAGGATATATACAAAAAAAATGTTCGAATCCGCTTTTTTAAAAGAAGGAGAGTCTTTTACTCCCTTAGATTCTAAATACAAGAGACAAGTAGATTGCAATAATTGTGGACCGATTTGCTTAGAATTTAGATTTTATTGTCAATGTATATGATACTGAAGAACTGGATCCACTACAAGTTCTTCATTTTGATTTTAAGAACGATGATGCAATTATAGACAATTTATCAAGCCTAGAAAGTAGCCGAAGAAAGCGCTCAGAAATATTTGGATTGGTTGTCGACAATATTGACAACTCTCTTAATACTGTATGTAGGATTTGCTGCTTAGCCGACATTTTGAAAAAACTGACTGTATTGGATGTGATAAAAATTAAAATCATTGGTTGCATAGCATTTGTTTTTTGGGCATATATTAAGAAGAGCCAAAAGAAATTTACGTCTGTATTTACGTCTTGATCTGTGCTTCGGCTGCAGGTTTTTCGTCAATGATGCTTTCTGCGGGAACTCTAACTTCGTTTAGTATACCAACCCGAGTTACTGAGATGCTTTCATCCCTTATTGATAATATTTTTTCGTCACTAGATGTCTTAGATAATTTGGTGATGGTTAGTGATGTTTCTGATCATTTCACTGCTATTTCACGATATAGGACTGCTAATCGATCGCAGTATAAAGCTTCGCCATCTAACCTCCCATTTTTCCGTTTTGGTGTCAGTGAGATCAGTCTACTTAAATCTCGTTTGACTCATCAGCCATGGGATAGTTTGGATTCTGAATCAGATTTTAACCGCTCTTTTGATTTCTTTTATGATTCAGTAAAAGAAGGTATCCTAGAAGTTTGCCACCAGAATCCAGCGCCTCATACCTAGAAAAGGATAGTACTGCTGAATCCGTGGATGACTCCAGGTCTCCAAAAAAGCTGGAAAAGGAAAAATTATCTCTGGAAGCTATACAAGGCTTCGTCGTCTGCTTCTCATCATCAGCGGTTCAAGGCCTATAGGAGTATATTTAATTCTCTACGTCGGAAGGCCAAGCTTCAGTATTATCACAGGAAATTTTCTGAGTGTGGAAAGGATGTTGGGAAGACATGGAAAATTATTAATTCTGTACTTACTTGATGGTAAAATAGTCCAAGGAGAAGAAAATGTTCAGCTAGAGCTTACGTCTTATTTTGCTAATATAGGAAAGACGACTGCTTCATCTGTGAGCTCTACAACTCCTCGTTGCGATTTCAGAGCCTATCTTGGACCCCCATGTTTAAAGTCAATGGTCTTGAACCCTGTTTCTGAGTTTGAGGTAGCTCGGATCATAAATGTACTTAAAGGTTCATCGTCTTCAGGGCCAGACAGAATTCCCACAAGGGTTATCCGTGCCGTTCTTCCTGCTATTCTGTCAACATTGACTAAGCTTGTCAATCTGTCTTTCGAGAAAGGAATTTTCCCTGAATCACTCATGCAAGCTAAGGTTATAGTGCTGTATAAAGGTTGCTCCCAGAGTGATCCTGCTAATTATAGGCCAATTTCTCTTCTATCTGTTTTCAGCAAAATTTTTGAGACGGCTATGCTATCTAGGCTTCTTAGTTTTCTGGATGTCAAAAAATTTTTCCATGATTTCCAGTTCGGATTCCGAGCGAACCACTCTACAGAGCATGCTTGTGCATCTCTCTTGAATTTCATTCATTCGGCAATAGATTCTGGTCATATCCCAGCAGCTTTATTTTTGGATGTTCGTAAAGCTTTTGATTCCTTGTCTCATCAGATTCTTCTTTGGAAACTACTGCATATTGGTATAAGATCAAATGGTTTCTCTTGGTTTGAATTATATCTTTCTGGTTGGCTTATTTCAATTGATTCGCTTTTCCGGAGCCCTTCTGAAGTATATTATGGCGTCTCCCAGGGATCTGTTCTTGGTCCAGTTTTATTTCTGATTTACGTCAATGATCTGATTTCAGTAGTCAAAAACACCAGTCTTCTATTATGCTGCAATCTGTGTCATCCGGATGTTCATTCGTGTCCCAATGCTACTTCTAATGAAGATTGCCTCGTTGCTTTTGCAGACGACAGCACTTTTGGGACTCTAGGGAAGACGGAATGTGATATCAGGTCTAATCTGGTGGCAATATTTGAGAGAGTAGTTTCATGGTCTGAGGTGAATTACTTGGCCTTGACTGTTGCCAAGTCATATTTTCTTATTTTTTCTCGAATTGCTGTAGCTTTCCCTCAACTGACACAGCTTCAGGTGTCACAAGGCTAATTGTGTAGACCAAAGAATCGGTTGGTTCGGTTTCTTGGTATCCTGCTTGATGAGAACCTTTCGTGTAGACACCATATAGCCATGATTAGGGTTAAGGTCTCACGGAGTTTGGGTGTCATTCAAAAACTCAAACACACCTTTCCTGGATCTATTCTGAAGCTTCTTTTTTTCTGCCTTGTCCAGTCATATGTTTCTTATTGCCCCATAGTATGGATGTCTACTTTTCCTTCTACACTGCAGTCACTTTCTATAATGTATAATAAAGCACGGAGTCTGGTTATGGACACAAACCATTCTTCACCAAGACCGCTTCTAAATCTACAGTCTATCTACATTCTTTCTTGCGCTTCTTTAGTTTTCCATCAGCTTCATGGCAATCTTCCAAAATCTCTTCAAAAAACTCCTCAGTTTATTTCTGATTCAGCTCCATATAACCTTCATTCGTCACATAATATCTGCATTCCTCCTACTCCCACTGTGGGGTCAGATTTCAATCCCCTCATCGCTTGTCATCAGGTTTGGAACTCCCTGCCTTCTTCAGTACAGAAATGCCACTCGTTTGGCACTTTCAAGGGGAATTTTAAGCACCATTTTGTTAAGAATCAAAAAGAATAGTTTTTTTTTTTTTTTTTTTTTTTTTTTTTTTTTTTTTTTTTTTTTTGGAGTTTATGTCCCCTGAATGTTTAGTTTTGTTTTAGGGTGGTCTTCTCTGCGCTATGACTCCCAGGCCTCAGGTATGGTCTCTTTTTAATTTTATATGTTGTTTGGCAATTGATTTCTTTTTTATGGTTGTTTGGATATATTGTATTTTCTCTTTTTTTTTCTCATTCCCCCTTATATCCTTGGCCATGGAGCCTTTTGAAGGGAATTAGGAGTGGTGTAGTGGTATTTTATGTATTGATTGGATTTTTAAATGTATGACTATTTTAGTGTTTTTTCTATTGATTTAATGTTTGATTTAAACGATATGTATTCCCCCTCTATTGCAGGCCTAGGAGCCTTTGGGGGATTAGCACAATGTATTTTCTCGAATGATTAATTGATTATGAATAAATCTTATCTATTTATCTATCTATCTATTATGTAAAGTAATTGATAACTAAGTTGTGCTTTGAAACTCGTACGGGCTAGAACCAGGGCTGTCTAACGGAGGGATTAAGGGATCCGTGACCTTTGGCGTTGCAGGGCCAAGACTTTAAAATCCTTATATTAAGATTCTCTTATAATTACATTTTCAAACTTTATAGCATTGATTTTGTTCCTAGAGTTGATGCACTTTAGAAGGTGAAATAGGTTTCTATTAATATTGATAGTATCTACCAAATTCGACGTGCAAGCAATTGCCATAAAAACGAAAGTTCCATATGCATTTAGATTTCTAAATCATCTAACATTTGTTTTTCTAAATCATTTATAAAACTATTGACAACAAAACAGGGCTATATACAGGATCTTATTCGGGAGGGGTGACAAAAGAACTTTCTTGAAGGCATGGGCATTAAGGTGTTCTTATCTGCAATTTAAAGACAAATTTACAAGTGAGAGACATATTTTTTAGTTTTTAAGATAAACAATCTTTTTACCTTCATTGTTGAGACCAATGTCTGAATTTACGAACTTTTTTAGGTGCCCAGAGGGGTTTGAAGTCCTGAACCCGTCATTCAATTTCATTGAAATAGAAATGTGTATAATACATATATTCTTTGTATCATGCCATTATAAAAAAAAATTACTGAGGCTATGTGATTAATGTCAGTTTATAGCAAATTTTAAATCTACATTCATCAGTTTCTTTCAGGAATCTTAGCTAGTATGGTGCTTTTCTTTCTTTGAGGATGGTATGATAAATAAATATATAAGGAAAGTACTGCTTGAATTAGAATGTTTTGAGTGAAGAGCATAAGAGGAGGTCATAAATAATTTCTAAGACCATACTTGCCAAGCTTCGCAATATGAGAAAAAACACTTATAAAGGAAAAAAAGAAGATATTTCCAGCTAGTGAAAATGAAAATAAAGTGTACATGCTTAGGCTGTAAATACTGTAGACACTTTGTAAATAATGCATGCAAATACTTTGGCTTAACCGTCCTCGGTGCAAAATTAGGAGAAAAAAAAACAGACCTAAAACCACTTGAATGATTTAAAAAAATCTGGAAGAAACAACTACTAAAACAAAATAAGAAATAATTTCCTCGTATTTTCATTTTTTTTTACTGACAGGAAATATCCTCGTTTTTTCCTCTCCGATGATGTGGTCATAACTTCTTGAAAGAAACTATTAATTTTACTTGTTTGCAAATTCCACTTGGTATCTTTCTGAATGTCAGCGAAGAAGCAAATTCTACGTACATTATTAAGAAAGTTGTCCCCCTTGTCCACAATCAATGCAACTGCTTCTGAGCGCTTTCTTCTGCTACTTTCTAGGTTTGATAAATTGTCTATAACTGTATCATTGTTCTTAAAAATATTGGTAATAGTTTAGACCAATTTGCTTTGAATTTATAGATCTAAGATATATCTTTAGATTGCCATGGATGAAAAAACTCAAATTCTTTATTTTGAACGTCGATTATTATTAGCATCCAGTGACTTGATCTGTGTATCAGAAACACACTTAATTTTCATTTCTTTCATTGACAGTTCTCCCGTAGCGATCTTTTTCTATGTAAAATGGACTGATTACACCACCGGATTTCCTTTTCCAAGTAGATTTTTCTATGGATAAATTATGAATAATTCCATTATTGTATCATTCAGCCACTTAGCCTATTCCCTGTCAATGTTGACAGATATTCCCTATATAGATTCTCATAGTTTGGTTTAGTATCGAACCACATTCCTTTAACTCGTCTTCATAATCACCATAAGGTTTGTTAAATTTCAAGACACATATGTGTGGCTTTTGTTTGGAATTGTATTGGAAATCACCCTCAGCTATATTCCTTCAGAGGAGAAATATGGAAAGCATTGTAGTATTTCGAGCGGAAATTAGCGAATGTAAGGCTACTTTTCTTTTTCCAAACTTCTTTGACATTTTCGGATGATGGAAAACATTCATGTTTTTCAGTGGTATTTTAACTTTTCTCGTTAGTTGGCTGATATATTCATTTTCCATGGGGTTTTCTCTCAATTTCCCATAGATACCCATAGATACATCAATAGAATCAGATTTTTATGCTGATTTCAAATATATGTTTCATTACCCAAAACGGAAAGAAATTACAATAAATGACCGGATAAAACTCAAAACGAGCAGAAATTAACATAAGTTGGGCCAAAAACCCCTATCCCTTCTCAAGGCCAGAATATAATTTGTACTTCACTGAAAAAAATATAAATGTTTTTACTTTTATAACTTTAATAAATTAAATACTTAATATTAACATTTTGATTACTACATATCACTATATGTATGTTAAAGTGACAATGCACATTAATTTTTTTTTTTTTCAGTAAAGTGCAAATTATGTTTCTGACCGTTTTGGGTTTCATTTATTTATCGATGCTGATTTGAGGTAGTTTCACGCTTCGTAGATTATTTCATTTTATTTTTGCTCATTTTTTGTTTAATGGAGTTCTTTACTTTTCTTTGAAAAACTTATTTTGTGGAAAAATTTTTTTTTTTAATAAATTTCTGTTCGTTTTATATTGACATAGTCTTTTAAGAGAAAAAGAAAATAATACTTAAAATTATTTCGTTTTTTTAAGAATTTATAGTTTGGCCTGCTATTTATTTGCTGGAGAAAAATTTTCAGCAATTTTTAACAACATACACTCTTTTAAAAATCTGGACACAAGTAGTAGTGTTTAATTTAGTTTCATACCTCCTCTAGTTGACCTGAAATGGAAAACTTGATACCATTCGCAAAAAAATCTGTTTACTTTCTTTGATAGCTTGGAAACACTTAGGGTATTTTAATTTGGTTAAATTTTAAGAACAGAAGCAGCCCGAAAGTTTGAACATAATACCCTCAGTCGTTCATGGGATACTGCTGAGATGCTTTTTTGGGAATTAGCATTAACACCGTACGGTTTGATTTAATCTTATGGCAGCATTTAATTTTTAAACATAAAGTCAAATGGGAGGGTGGGCATGGGAAGGGATTAGTTTCCCTCCAATCACTTCCGACTATTAAAAAGGGCATCAGCCCTTTCTATTTTAAATCGTATGAGCCATTTTCGAAGTTACCGCGACAACTCCTTTGATAGAAAGTGCCCTGGTCTAAACAACAAAACAACAAAAAACTAATACATTATAGGCTACCCATATCGATCTTTACTTTAAAAATGTCAAGCCTTCCAATCACTTTCAACTATTAAAAAGGGCACTAGGCCTTCCGATTTCCAATCGAATGAGCTATTTTTGAGTTTCTACGACAACACTTCCTATAAACACCTTATATGCCCCCAGGGCATAAATTACAACCCTTGCCCTAAGGGCTGTGAGGGTGACTGTCATCCTCTAAGACCTAATTTCCAGAACTTTCAACTACGTTAAACAAAATGGTTATCTCAAAATTTTGATTGAATGTGTCTGGGAAAATGGTGGGCATGAGAGGGGCGTTAATCTTTCTCCAATCACTTTCAACTATTAATAAAGGCACTAGCCCTTTCAATTTCTAATCAAATGGGCCCTTTTGAAGTTTCTACGACAACGCTTTCAATAAAAACCTTATATGCCCCCAGGGGAGAACTTAAAACCCTCACCCTGAGGGCTGGGGGGGTTGTCATCCTCAAAGACCTAATTTCCAGAACTTTCTACTACCTTGAACAAAATGGCTATCTGAAAATTTTGATTGGATGTGTTTGGGGGAATGGTGGGCGTGAGAGGGGGGTTAGTTGCCCTCAAATCACTTTCGACTATTAAAAAGGGCACTAGCCCTTTGAATTTCCAATTAAATGAACCCTTTCCAGGTTTCTATCAGAAAGATTTTTATAAAAACCTTATCTGCCTTAGTGACATAGCTTATAACACTTTCCCTGACGGCTCTGGGGGAAGTGACCTCCTCAAACGGCTAATTTAAAGAACGTCAAACAGCGGGAAACAAAACGGCTATCTAAAAATTTTGACTGGATATGTTTGGGGAAATGGTGGGCATGGAAGGGGTGTTAGTTGCCTTCTAATCACTTTCGACTATTAAAAAGGGCACTAGCCATTTCAATTTCCAATCAAATGAGCCCTTTTTGAAGTTTCTAGGACTATACGTTCTTTCAAAACCTTATATGCCCCCAGGGAATAACTTACAACCCTTGCCCTGAGGGCTGTGGGGGAGTGTCCTCCTCAAAAACATAATTTCTATTTGGAAATCCGCAACACTGAACATAATGGCTATCTAAAAATTTTGATTGAATGTGTTTGTTCTAAAGAAAAATAAAAAGTAAGATATACTTATATTCAGGGATAGGGGGGTTTATGGAGCTAGGACATTCCTGGGCCATGCAAACTTCTCTATTTAAGATATATCTTACTTTAACGAATCTTTTCACGAATTTTCATTTTTCTTGTTTTGTCATGGAGGGTTTCAGAGGAAAGGGGAGATGGGAGGCAAAAGAAGATTTGTGTGGCCCTTTTAGCTTTGATATTGAAAACAATGCTAGAAACTCGTTCAGAATAAGGGTAGCTTTCAAATGATGTACTCATTGATAGATTTAGTCAAAAAAATTAAGTAGCAAAATTGGCCTGCCCCTACCTCAATAGGCCTAACTGTCAAAATATTTTTTTTTTAATATAGTCTTGTAACACCTCATGTGAAAGCTCTTGACAAAGCAATCTCAAATAACAATGAAAAATTCTATGAAGTAAAGAATTCCAGACATTAATTTTAAGTTCATGCTTATATTTTTACTTTTAAGTAAAATATCAAAAACAGCAAAAAATTCAAAAAATTCAAAATCATTTGAGAGCTGTAAGTGTTGGCAGTTTTTTTAAGGATAATTTTTATTTTCAGAACTATAGGGTAAGCAATTTTAGGTCAGGGAGATAAACTTGGAGATGGGAGCCAGGAGATAACTTCATCCTGGTGGGTTTGGATAAATCTATTTAACCTAGAAATTTACCATTTCAGGACTGTCTAGAGGGAGAAAGAGTGGAAATATGTACGTTGAATACCTTCTAGGAACATACTTTAGCCTGTAGACCACTCTTTGAAAGTTTCATTTTCCTAACCTTACCCCTTTCCAAGATAGCCAAAAGCAGCTAAAGTAGAATTTTACCCCACCACTGCACAGTGGTAACTTGTTGCCCATATGTTTAATTCTATTGGCTTCTGAAAAAAGACCTCTTGATAGATAGGCTAGGCCTAGCCTAGTTTTTTTTTAACACGATTTATGCAAAATAAGAGTAGTTTTACATCCTTCAAAAGAAACTAAGCTTCTTTAGAAGCAAAATTAACCTCTTTCACTGTCTCCTCTCCCAGAAAATACGTAAGGGCTTTAATTCTTTCTTTCAATATCTGACTTTAAAAATGCTATCTTAAGTAAGTTGCTTCAATCCAGGATTGCCAGAAAGACAAACAAAAAATAAGCCCGAGCCTTTGAAAAACAAGCCAAAATACGCCCGAGCCTTTGAAAAACAAGCCAAAATACGCCCGAGCCTTTGAAAACCAAGACTGCCATCATGGTCAGTTTATAAAGTTCTAAAATTGCCCAAATTTTAGGTGCTAAAGTCAAAGTCAAACACGGCAAAAAGGTGGTCCTGGTTAAAATCAAACTTCGCACAAATGTCTCAAAACAAATACGGAAAAATGTGGTCCAAACTTTTTGTTAATTCCTTAGCCTTTTTTAAAATCCTCATCATTTCGTCCATGACAAAATTAAAAATTGTATTACGAAAAGTTACAAATTGAAGCACGTGCTACAGTGCTACTCATGATGAAATAGTGCTAAAATAGTTTTTTCTTGCTAAAGTCAGAAAAAGTTAATCTAATTCTACTGTTACCTTGCTTGCTTACCCTTCGCTCATCCTGCTCCACTTTCACGGAAGAACAACGACTTATGTGATCCACCAAAATTAATCTGTTTTTAGCTGCAGTTTTATGCGTCATAATGGTTAAACAGCTGTGTTAGAATTTAATAGGACTTATTCCAATGAATATGCTAGTAACAGCCAAAAGCCGAAGACATACAATATTTTTGGTTTATTATCGCATAAAATTTTTTGGTACACGTTATTTGGTAAAGTTGCAACATTTAAAGATATCTTTATGATTAAAGTAAGGCCTCAAAAAAAAAAAAATTGAGAACGGGGTTAATACAAAAGGCTCGTAATCCCAAGATGAAATAATACGTACAGATAAAAAAAAGAAAAAAAAGAAAGGCACTTAGATCCATATAACAGTATGGGATTTAAGACTCGAAGGAGGCTGGGATACTATCTAGATCGACTAGATCAGTTGTTTGGCCAGTTTCTTCGACTTCACAAGCCTTATAAATATCACTATTGAAAATCAGCATACGCTTTGTAGTCTCAAACGTTGAGCAACAAGAGCCCCATGCTGACAACCACATGTTGAACACAAGTATGGAGTTCAACATGAGGAAGAGCATACGGTTTCGGAGCTTGCTCATAATGACATTCATCATAGAAAAGGACCGTTCCACTATCGCATTGCTAATTGGCAAACTCAACAGGGCCAATGCCCACTTGGCTAACTCACGAAAAGGAAATGCCTCAACAGCATCAAGATAAGGTAGGGCAGCTATCCAGAACTGAGAGGAGTCTTTGGGTATTGTTCCTCCACACACAAATGACCAATTAACCTCCAACAGTTTCCTCCACTGATTCTCCAAGGTACTGAGATCAGTGGTAGCAACAATTCTCAATGGCAAGTCTCCAAATCGGGGTCAAAACTGAGACAAGCAAATCACAAGGGATAAAAATGTCAGCTTCAGGAGCGAATCCAGAGCAGGATGCATTAGTTTAAGCACCGCTTTAGCCGCAGTTTTAAGGATCGCAAAACACCGTATCTTGATTTCGCTTTTCTGTGTGTCTGAAAATTTAGATTAGGCCAGTTCAATCTGGAACTCGTGTCCGTAATCATCTTGATCTGGCGGCAAATAATTGATTTCGAAGTCCATATTAACCATCAAAGACAATGCAAATGAGCAGAGTATCCTACTCAGGAGACTTAGTATCAAACCCTGCAGATCTTCAAAAAGACAAAATTGGTCAGCGTGTTTGCGCTGAAACAGCAAGTTGACCCTTTGAAATTCGGACAGCAATGGCTTCAAGAACACAATGAAAATTCTGTTTTGCTCATCCTGATACATAGCGTGTGGCACTCTGGCAGTATAGCAACGTTCTTTCTCTTTGGCTAGACTGAGGTGTGTGGTGAGCTCTAAGTACTGCTCATGTATGCGAACCAAGGCATTGTACCGAGAGAGCCAACGAGTATTTGAGGGAGAAATAATACGTAAGGGTGAATTTCCTTCGTTTATCAACTTAATTACATGTTGATATGTCTCCCTTCAAAAGGGGCTTACATTAAACCATTTATATGTTTCGGACATCATAAACTCAAGGTTCGAAGGGAGTTCACAGACTGCCTCTGAAGCACTATTCTAGACAAGCTACTTTTTGATATCTTGGAAGAGTTAAGTTAGGAAAACAAAACTTTCAGTGATGAATCCAGGGCCAAAAACATACTCTGGGAAGGTATTGCCATTCTACTATGTTAACCCCTTTCTGATTTCTAAGTCTTCAAATCTTGACAAAACAATATTATATCTTAATTATGAGTTTCTTTTTCTCTGGTTTTAGTTTAAAAATGCAATTCCTGTTATTACAGTAGAATTTTAAGCCATATCAAAGGCTTTTTCCTAAAATTAGAAAATGTATTTCCAGAGCTTTGAAACTTCCCAAATTTGGATTGAGCAAAGTTGTAAAGCTGAAAACACTTTTTTGTACTTTTTTTTAAGCAGAAGATCTATTCTGCATGGTTTCATTTTTATAAAACAAAGGTTTTTAAAGCTCATCAAAGGTCAGTGCATTGGGGAAAGGGGTAGAGATGGGTTGGCTACTTCAAAATATCTTTCCGGGACATACTTTAGTCTGTAAACCCATCCCAGAAAACTTCATTTTTGTAACCTAACCCTTTCCCAAGATAGCAAAAAATAGCTTGTCTAGAATTTTACAATAAATAATTCAGACTATATATTTGCATTGGTGCCCATAAGGGGGAACAAGGGGGGAGCGCCTTCACCTTAGTACTCTTAGCATCAATAGTTAAAGTAACTGTAGTTGTAGTACTAAAAGTATACACATAGTGCCTTCTGGATAGTTCAAAATCACCTAAAATGTACTCTTAAAGATCCAATTTATTAATATAAGTTGTTCTTGAGATATTGCTTTGTCACCTTTTTAAGAGTCCACATGCTCATATTTTGTTTTGATTTAGTTCAACGTCTGTCTAAATATTTCTTGTATTTGATTACTGAGGATGTTGTTATATTCTCTTTGGACTATTGCTCTGAGGTTTGTGGGGGGGCATTCTCAAAGTCATAATTTCAGGACGTCATAAAGAAAGCTTTAAAGGAAATGGGAACTTAGTGGGCGGGTGTAAAAAGGGAGGCTATGAATAGATTGGGATGGAGTAGGAGCGTTCATAGCTGTGTTGGCCTCAGGCGGCTTGGTGCTGCGGTGAGTTGTTAGCAGTAGTAGTATAGACACATAGTAACAAGGTCAAAGTTTAGCAATATAAAAGTGATTTATAAAAAAAACATACAGACTACCCCCTTCCCTCTTCTGTGAATGAAGGTTATCCATTCTTCTAAATTATTTTTGTTAAAGTTTGTGAATTTCCTTTAGTCCGATAAAATTACTAGTATCGCCAATGCGTTTTTCAAAGAAGATTATCACGACAGCCCCTGCTATGTCTACGTACCCGGTTGTTTTTGCCACCAAAGATTGTTTCTGACGGGCTCAGATTTAGCAAGCTGTTTCAAACGAGATTTCGTATTTATATTAAACTATTAATCTATGGTGGGCCCTGACAAATTAAAATGTTTGTATTACATACATGCGGACTTTGGCCTCGCTTGGGCTTATTATGCCATATACAGTGTTTTTATTAAGTGAAAAATAATGTCCCGAAGATTTACCATAAAATGCAATGTGTGCCCAATTGTTACAGGACTTTGTGACTTTTCTATTTAACAAAAACAGTTATTTTAGTGCCCAGGTAATAAAATTCCATCTGTAAGGCCAAAGAATTTAGATATGAGTTTTAGTTTAGATATTGGAGTTTTAGTCATGAGTCTTAGCTTAGAGCTTTAGTTAGAGTTATAGTTTAGTTTAGTTTTAGTTAAGAATTTTAACTTAGAGGTGTTGTTTAGTTTTAGATAAGAGTTTTAGTTTAGAGTTTTCGTTGCACTTTTAGTTTAGTTTAGTATTAGTTAAGAGTTTTAGTTTGGAGTTGTAGTTTAGTTTTAGTTAGTAGTTTAGAGTTTAGAGTTTCAGCTTAGAGTCCTAGCTTAGAGTTTTAGTTAGAGTTATAGTTTAGTTTAATTTTAGTTAAGAGTTTTAGTTTAGATTTTAAAGTTTTAGTTTAGAGTTTAGAGTTTTAGTTAGAGTTATAGTTTAGTTTAATTTTTGTTAAGAGTTTTAGTTTAGAGCTGTAGTTTAATTTTTGTTAAGAGTTTTAGTTTAGAGTCGTAGTTTAGTTTAGTTTTAGTCCAGAGTTTTAGTTTAGAGTTGTTGTTTAGTTTTAGATATGATTTTTAGTTTAGAGTTTTAGTTTGATATTAGCTTACAGTTTTAGTTAGAGTTATAGTTTAGTTTAGTTGTATTTCAGAGTCTAGAGTTTCAAGTTAGACTCTCAGCACTTAGAGTTTTAGTTAGAGTTATATTTTATTTTAGTTTTAGTTATGCGTTTTTAGACTAGTATTTTATTTTAAGCTGAATGTTTTGCTTCGATGCTTTGGCCAAGAACCCCATCTAGAAGAGTTTTAATGCAATTTTTGTTCAGATTAGTGGTAAAGAAGAGTTTTAGTTTTGCGTCTTAGCATGATATAAAACTATATTTTTAGCTATAGTTAGATTGGTTGAAAGTCTTAGTTTAGACTCTTAGTTTAAAGTCTTAAATTAGAGTCTTAGTTAGAGTTGTAGTTTCGTTTAGTTTTATTTAAGAGTTTTTGTTTAGAGCTTAGAGTCGTAGCTTAGAGATTTAGTTAGAATTTAGAGTTTTAGTTTAGAGTCATAGCTTAGAGTTTTAGTTCTATTTATAGTTTAGTTTAGATTAAGTTGAGAATTTAGAGTTTTAGTTTAGAGTCTTAGCTTTGAGTTTTTATAAGAGTTATAGTTTAGTTTAGTTTTAATTAGGAGCTTTAGTTTAGATCTCTAGTTTAGTTTTACTTAAGAGTTTTAGTTAGAGTTATAGTTTTAGTTTAGTTTTATTTAAGAGTTTTAGTTTAGATATTGAAGTTTTAGTTTGGAGTCTTAGCTTAGAGTTTTAGTTGGAGTTATAATTTAGTTTAGTTTTAATTCAGAGTTTTAGTTTAGTCTTAGCTTAGAGTTTTAGTTAGAGTTATACTTTAGTTTAGTTTTAGGTAAGAATTTTAGTTTAGAGGTGTTGTTTAGTTTTAGATGAGATTTTTAGTTTAGAGTTTAGAGTTTTATTAAGAGTTTAGTTTAGTTTAGTTTTAATTTAGAGTCTAGAGTTTTAGTTTAGAGTCTTATCTTAGAGTTTTAGTTAGAGATATAGTTTACTTTTGTTTAAGTTAAGAGTTTTAGTTTAGACTTATAGTTTAATTTTAGTTAAAAGTTTTAGTTAAGAGTTGTAGTTTAGTTTTAGTTAAGAGTTTTAGTTTAGATTTGTTGTTTAGTTTTAGTTAAGAGTTTTATTTTAGTTTATAGTTTTAGTTAAGAGTTTTAGTTTAGAGTTGTTGTTTAGTTTTAGTTTAGAGTTTTAGTTTGATATTAGCTTACGGTTTTAGTTAGAGTTATAGTTTAGTTTAGTTGTAGTTCGGAGTCTAGAGTTTCAAGTTCGACTCTCAGTACTTAGAGTTTTCTTTAGAGTTATATTTTATTTTAGTTAAGCGTTTTTGGACTTGTAGTTTAGTTTTACCTAAACGTTTTAGTTTAGAGTTTTAGCCTAGAGTCATAGCTTAGAGTTTTCCTTGCACTTTTAGTTTAGTTTGGTTTTAGATAAGAGCTTTAGTTTAGAGTTTCAGTTTGGTATTAGCTTACAGTTTTAGTTAGAGTTTAGAGTTTTAGTTTAGAGTCTTAACTTTTAGTTTAGAGTTTTAGTTCTATTTACAGTTTAGTTTAGTTTTAGTTGAGAGTTTAGAGTTTTAGTTTAGAGTCTTAGCTTAGAGTTTTTGTTAGAGTTATAGTTTAGTTTAGTTTATATATTGGAGTTTTCGTTTTGAGTCTTAGCTTAGAGTTTTAGTTAGAGGTATAGTTTAGTTTAGTTTTAATTCAGAGTTTTAGTTTAGAGTCTTAGCTTAGAGTTTTAGTTAGATTTATAGTTTAGTTTAGTTTTAGTTAAGAATTTTAGTTTAGAGGTGTTTTTTAGTTGTAGATAAGAGTTTTAGTTAGAGTTATAGTTTAGTTTAGTTTTAGTTTAGAGTCTAGAGTTTTAATTTAGAGTGTTAGCTTAGAGTTTTAGTTAGAGTTATAGTTCACTATAGATTTAGTTAAAAGTTTTTGTTTAGACTTATAGTTTAGTTTTAGTTAAGAGTTTTAGTTTAGAGTTGTAGTTTAGTTTTAGTAAAGAGTTTTAGTTTAGAGTTGTAGATCAGTTTTAGTTTAGAATTTAGAGTCTTAGCTTTGAGTCTTAACTTAGGGTTTTAGTTAGAGTTATAGTTTAGCTTAATTTTATTTAAAAGTTTTAGTTTAGACTTCAGTGTTTTAGTTTAAAGTTTAGAGTTTTAGTTAGAGTTATAGCTTAGCTTAATTTTTTTTAAGTTTTAGTTTAGAGTTGTTGTTAGGTTTTAATTAAGAGTTGTAGTTTAGTTTAGTCTTAGTTAAGAATTTTAGTTTAGACTTTTTGTTTAGGCTTAGATATAATTTTTAGTTTATTGTTTTAGTTTGATATTAGCTTGTAGTTTTAGTTAGAGTTATAATTTAGTTTAATTGTAGTTCAGAGTCTAGAGTTTCAAGTTAAACTCTCAGCACTTAGAGTTTTAGTTATAGTTTGATTTTATTTTACTTTTAGTTAAGTGTTTTTTGGACTTGTAGTTTAGTTTTAGCTAAACGTTTCAGTTTAGAGTTTTAGCCTAGAGTCATAGCTTAGAGTTTTTCATTGCATTTTTAGTTTAGTTTAGTTTTAGATAAGAGTTTTAGTTTAGAGTTTCAATTTGGTATTAGCTTGCAGTTTTAGTTAGAGTTATAGTAGTTAAGAGTTTTAGTTTAGAGTTTAGAGTTTTAGTTTAGAGTCATAGCTTAGAGTTTTAGTTAGAGTTATAGTTTACTTTAGTTTTAATTCAGCGTTTTAGTTTAGAGTCTTAGCTTTGAGTTTTAGTTAGAGTTATGGTTTAGTTTAGTTTTAATTAATAATTTTAGTTTAGAGGTGTTGTTTAGTTTTAGATAAGAGTTTTAGTTTAGAGTTTACCTAACCTAATGATAACCTAATGATAACCTAACCTAACCTAACTTAAAGGTGAAGAAATGAGCGCTCATGATAACCTAACCTAACCTAACTTAAACATGGAGAAACTTAACTTTTTTGTATGTAAACCGCAATAAAAATATTCCAAGTCTAGCATTTCAAAGAAAAACTGTGTTCAACACCTAGCTCTTTACGCTAAACTAAAACTCTTAAATAAACTTTAACTCTAAACTAAAACTCCTAACTAAAACTAAACTAAAACTATAACTCTAACTAAAATTCTAAGCTAAAAGTATAAACTAAAAATCTTAACTAAAACTAAACTAAAACTCTAAACTAAAACTCATAACTAAAACTTAATTACAAGTCTAAAATAAAACTCTTAACGTAAACTAAACTAAACTGTAACTCTGAATTAAAAATAAACTAAACTATAACTCTAACTAAAACTGTAAGTTAGGGCTCGAAACTAAAACTCCTATCTCTAAACTAAAGCTCTTAACTAAAACTAAACTAAAAGTATAACTCTGACTAAAACTCTAAGCTAAGACTCTAAACTAAAACTATTAACTAAAATTAAACTAAACTATATTTTTAACTAAAACTCTAAGTTAAGACTTTAAACTAAAACTCTAAACTCTAAACTAAAACTCTTAACTAAATTATAACTATAAACTAAAATTCAGAACTAAAACTAAACTAAAACTATAACTCTAACTAAAACTCTGAGCTAAGACTCTAAACTAAAACTCTAAACTCTGAGCTAAAACCCTAAACTAAAACTCTTAACTAGAACTATACTAAACTACATCTCTAACTAAAACTCTAAGCTGAGACTCTAAACTAAAACTCTAAACTCTAAACTAAAACTCTTAACTGCTATAACTCTAACTAAAACTGTAAGCTAATACCAAACTGAAACTCTAAACTGAAACTCTAAACTAAAACTCTTATCTAAAACTAAACTGAACTAAAAGTGTAAGAAAAAACTCTAAGGACTCTAGGTTAAAACTCTAAACTAAAACGTTTAGCTAAAACTAAACTACAAGTCCAAAAACACATAACTAAAACTAAAATAAACATAACTCTAACTAAAACTCTAAGTGCTGAGAGTCTAACTTGAAACTCTAGACTCTGAACTACAACTTAAATAAACTATAACTCTAGACTAAAACTCTTAACACTAATTAAACTAAACTATAATTCTAACTAAAACTCTAAACTCTAAACTAAAACTCTGAAGTCTAAACTAAAACTCTGAACTAAAATTAAACTAAACTATAATTCTAACTAAAACTCTAAGCTAAGACTCTAAGCTAAATCTCTAAACTCTAATATAAAACTCTTAACTAAAACTAAACTACAACTCTAAACTAAAACTCTTTACTAAAACTAAACTACAACTCTAAACTAAAACTCTTAACTAAAACTAAACTATAAGTCTTAACTAAATCTTTCAACTAAAATTAAACTAAACTCTAACTCTAACTCAAATTCTAAGTTAACACTAGACTTAAACTCTAAACTCTAAATTAAAACTAAATTAAACTATAAGTATAACTAAAGCTGTTAACTCTAAATTAAAACCCTTATATAAAGCTAAATAACAACTCTAAACTGAGATTCTTAACTAAAACTAAACTAAACTATAATTCTAACTAAAACTTTAAGCTAAGACTCTAAACTAAAACTCTGAACTCTAAACTATAACTCTAACTAAAACTCTGAGCTAAGACTCTAAACTATATCTCAAATATCTAAAATATAACCAAGACTAAACTAAAACTATAACTCTAACTAAAACTCTAAAGTAAAACTATAAACTAAAAATATAAACTCTAAACTAAAACTCTTAAGTAAAAGTACACGAGAGATCTAAACTAATGCCCATAATTAAAACAAATTGAACTATAACTCTAAACTAAAACTAAAGTAAACTATAACTAAAACTCTAAGCTAACACTCTAAATTACAACTCTAGACTCTAAACTAAAACTAAACTATACTGTTTCACACTTTTACTGCCAATAATTGCAGGACTTGTAAACCGTTTTCTCTAGATGGCTAAACCCTATAAATTGACTACAATAGAACTCGCTCTCTCACCCGTGGAATACTTTGAGGACAATCTGAGTAAATTCATTGACAACGAGAATATTGATGATGATAAAAAACTGCTTTTACTTCAAGATTCATTTCGCCGAGTGGAAAAACATAAGCTCTATCATGCGAAGGCCAGTGGTATTGATCGCAAAAAAGAACCACCCCCTCAGGATTCTTCTTCTGCTATCACTGGAACACAATTAAAGAAGGGTGAATTGGATTCATTATTCTCGAACATTGGAAATCTAATGCCCCACTCATATCATGGACAAAGTAAACGGCTAGTAACATATCTGATTAAAAATGGTCAAGATTATATTAAAGTTGAAAGCAATGGGAAGGGGATTATAATTCGGGGCAAGAGCTATAATCTACTTGATTTAATCTATGATATGGTTACAAATCGTAAAGGACTTTTATCATTCGACACTCATCTATACAACTTTCTAAATACATTAAACTTTCCCAAAAGCCTTATTAGCAATAGGCAAAGTCTAAGAAAATTAAATGAACATGCACCTCGTCGACATTAAAATATGAACATGAAGAAGAAGAAGAAGATTTTAAATCAATCTTGGAAAATACTAGCACACCTAGTGGAAACATTGATTTGACAATGAGGAGGAGCATACTACTGATAGCTAGACAAAAGTGAAAACGTATCAAGTCATCGTCGTCACCACCATCATCAAATACTAGTATACAACAGGGTAGCGGACGTTACACTACGTGTTTACGTTCAAAATGGCTGAAGTTCTGAAACGTGTTTATGAAAATATTGGTGAAGTGGGAAGTTTAAGTCCCCCCACCACTCTTTCCAAAGTCACTGGTGTTCACACTAAAAGTGTACAAGACTATCTACAAAATGAATCAAGTTACACTCTGCATAGAAATCATAGGCTTCCTGCTAATCATTATCGAAAAACTAAAGCCTTTCTCCCATTGCATATAATTCAAGCAGATCTCTTAATTCCAGATGAGATTCAAAGATACACAATACACTGTACAAGTACATTCTACTTACAGTCAGTGTTTTTAGTCGTTATGCATACGCTATTCCATTGCGGTCAAAGAGAGGTGTTGAAGTTGCTCATTCATGTAATTTAAAAATTAAACAGCAGCTCTTTCTTCCGGTTTTTATACATAATTCTAACTACGATCTGAAGTATGTGTTGCCAGCAATGGCACATCTTCAAAGAAATGGAGCTGTGAATGATGCATGGGTGATAGACAGCTTTTCCTACAAAATAATTCCTAAATGAACGGAAAAGTTGCCTGTTTTGGAATTTATGTGGAGATATGCTGAAGACGGCGTTGAGTACGCGAATAAAATTCGCTTTTTAGATTCCTTCAGTTTTTTCAAAATCTTTGAGCGAATTATTTGAAGTGCAAAAAAACGATGACGGATGCAACGCTTTCCCCCTTCTCAAGCAACAATTTCCAAATTATTTATATAATTTGTTGACGGCGGTTGGTGCTTATCCTTATGACTATTAGAGCTCCATGTTGACTTCTGCCGAGGAAACAATTCTCTCAATCGAGTCATGTCATTATAGTCTACACGATCGTAGGTGTACACCTGATTAATACAGTTTTTCAAAAGAGTGTGGGCAGAGGGAGGGTGTAAAAATGGGTTTGACTACTGCAAGCTATATTTGTCAAGTTATGTGCTCACTTTGTTGGACATTATCTGTAAAAATACGAAAAAATATATGAGGAATTTAAACTTGATACAGGGTATTATTTTTCATCTCCTCATCTGGTAATGGACCTCATCCTAAAAATTAGCGGGAAAAAATCAGGCTGATCACTGACATCGATCAACACCTGTTTATCAAGAGGTCAATGAGTGATGGATACGTTTTTCATTGGGATCGTATCTTGGAAACTGATCCAAATGGATAGAAGACGGGAACAAAATCGGATGCAGTGGTCCTTGATATAAATTCCCTGTACCCCTCAGCTATGTCTCATTATGCACTACCCTGCGATGACTATAAATGGCTCAATGACCCTCAAGCCTGCAGTCTCCCCAACATTGACAGTGTTGAGGACAATGGGCCGGTTGGATGTTTTTTTGAAATTGATCGGGAGATACCATTGGATCTTCACGATTCGGTAAAGGATTTTGTTTTTCCATGCATCAATAGACCTGTGTCTAGGGACTCTTTGAGTCCCCGCAACAGACATTTGGTCGAGGTGGAGGGATTGCATTGGTCACCTTCAAAACAAAAACTTATTGCCAACCTCCTGCAGAGAAAAATTATTGTTTTACATCATGTGGCGTTAAAATGGATGTGTAACAACGGTTTCAATGTCACAAAGATTTATAGAGCCCTCCAGTTCAGTCAAAAACCCTATATGAAAATGTTTGTTGACACTTTTGTCAAGAAACCTTCTGAAGCGAAAACAAAGGTCAAAAAAGAAATCTATGAGCTCATTTTAAATTCGGCCTTTGGTAAAATGTGCAAAAGTGTTCGCAATATAAATCATTGTGACGTTGTGAACAATCTCGAACAATTTTCTCGAATTATTGCCGATCGAAACTACACTTCCTTTAAAATCATTGGCCCGGACATCGTACTATTGAATAGAAAAAAAGAAACATTGTCCTGAATAAAAAATTGCTGCAGGTAGTGCTATCTTGGAAATCTCTAAAAAGCTCATGTTGGAATTCTACTACAATGTGGCTGGGGTGCAGTGGCCGGGGAAGTAGAGGTCTGCTATGGGGACACAGATTCTGTACTGTTAAAAGTAAAAACTCAAAACCTACTTGATGATTTGGCGCACGGTGAAATAATCAGTTCTCGGATACAATACATCAACTGGAGTGGGGAGGTCTATCCGGACCTTGTCAAACGTCGGGCGCCAAATCAACTTTCATTTTTAAAATCAGAAACGGGAAGTGACTTGATTTCCCGTGGTATGTTTGTAAGTCCGAAGGTTTACTTTATGCTGACACACGACGAGGAAATCAAAAAATATTGCAAAGGAGTACCTACGCGCTATGTGGATAAGAATTTTGACATTGACGTTTATAGGAATTGTATTGTTGAAAATACAATTCCACGAGCGAAATTGTCAGGCAATTTGCTCGTTAAACTATAAGAATTTCGCAGTAAATATTGAAAAAATTGTCATGAGTACCATTTCTGACAAGGGCTAGGTTGATCAAGACGATGTGAGTACTCTCCCCCTTGGGCACTACTTAACTTCCGACCGAGTTGAATGTGTTAGTCATAGGGAAAGTCTTGGTTTGAGTAAACTCCAATATAACAAATTTCCCAAAGCCTTGGGGGAGGGAGGGGGCTCGTGACCCAGGGGGGGGGGCTATGTCTGGTCATTCGGCCGCCAGCGGGGGGGGGGTGCCACCAACGGTATCTTTTTTTACTTAGAGCAGATTTTTTTTTACTTTTTTAAATATACATGTTTTTTTTTTGTTGTTGTGTTTAAATTAAAAATAGTGTAAAAAAGCGATATTATTTTAAGTGTATTTTTCATTAAATGTTGTACTTTTTATAAATAAAAAAAGTATATTTATTAAAGTGCTTTTTTTCTAGTGTATTTTTAAAATAAATGTTTTGTTTTTCCTATAAATAAATAAATAAAAAAAATCCTAAGTGTATTTTTCTTGTTTAATGTGCTTTTTTCTGTAATGTATTATTTGTAAAGTGCTGTTTTTATGTTAATAATACAAGAAATATGATTCATTATTGATTTTGTTCTTCTTCTCATTTATTCTGAACGGAGTGGTAGTAGTTGTAGTAGTAGTACTAGGGAAATTATTTAGTCTTTAGACAACTAAGGTCTACAGCTAGTTGTAGGTGAACTGTTGAAGGGAATATGTATCAATTTAAAACACAATTCGGATCGTTTCTGTGTGGTCCATCAATGTCAGGCAAATCGAAACTCTTAACTAAAATAATTTAAAATTGTGATAAAATGTTTGTGGAAAAGCCGAAAAAAATCTACTATTGTTACAGTATTTGGCAGGAGTCATACAATAAAATAAAAGCAATTCCTATATCGGGGTCGGTGCAGATACAATTCATACAGGGTCTTGATGTTTTCTACATTATTGAACCAAACTCTTCGGTGATTATTGACGATTTAGCTGAATCCATTGAACAATGGTCCAAGGAAATTCTACAATTTTTTACTGTTTGCTCACATCATGAACGGATTTCCGTTACTCTAGTTCTACGTAATCCCCTTCATCAGAGCAAATGTATGCAAATACTTGCTTTGAACTGTACCTATTATATCATCTACAGAGTTTTTCGTGATTCTAGCTCGCTAATAACTCTCAATAAACAAATATACCCCGGTGGCCCTAAATTTCTTCTCTCAGCATACAATCAGTTAACTAATAAACCCTACGGCTATATGCTATTGGATCTTAATCAAAATACACAGTATATCTCCCCGTGAACAGTAAAAAAGGCTATTAGTTGCCATCATGACACTGCAGAAACTACATGAAAATAGACATTTATTTTCCGTTCTAAGCACTTCAAAACCCCAACTTAGGAAAGCCATACTCAAACATGGTATTGACAATGATTTCATTAATCTAATAACTGAACTTTGTTTAAATTTAACCGAGGACAATGTTCAACTGCCAGAAGTAATTAAGCAGCAGGCAAAGCAACATCGTTCCATTGTACGTGCCTTGGCCTGTAAAAAGAAAGGAAATAATTTTAAAAAGAAACGTCGTCTTCAAGCGGCCGGTAGCTTTTTCACACTTTAACTGCCAATAATTGCAGGACTTGTGAAAACAGTTTTCTCTAGATGGATAAACCCTATAAATTGACTCCAATAGAAATCACCCTCTCACCCGTGGAACACTTTGAGGACAAACAAGAGTAAATTCATTGACAACGAGAATATTGAGGATGATAAAAAACTACTTTTACTTCAAGATGCACTTCGCCGAGTGGACAAAAATAAGCCCTGTCGTGCCAAGGCCAGTGGCATTGATCGCAAAAAAGAACCATCCCCTCAGGATTCTTCTGCTATCCCTGGTGGAACACAATTTAAGAAGGAGGAATTGGATTCAATTGTCGAGCATTGGAAATCTAATGCTGCACTCATATCGTGAACACAGTAAACGACTTATAACATATCTCATGGAAATTGGTCAAGATCATATTCAAGTTAATAGCAATGGGAAAGGGATTTTAATTCAGGGCAAGAGCTATAATCTACTTGATTTGATATACGATATGGTTTTAAATCGTAAAGGACTATTATCATTCTACACTAATCTATACAACTTTCTAACTAATTTAAACTTTCCCAAAAGCCTTATTAGCAATAGGCAAATTCTAAAAATATTAAATGAACATGCACCTCGTCGACAATAAAATATGAACATGAAGAAGAGGAGGAAGGAGATTTTAAATCAATCTTGGAAAATACTAGCACACATACTGAAAACATTGATTTGACAATGAGGAGGAGAATACCACTGATAGCTAGACAAAAGCGAAGACGTATTAAGTCAATGTCACCACCACCATCATCAAATACTAGTATACAAAAGGGTAGTGGACGTTACACTACGTGTTTATATTCAAAATGGTTGAAGTTCTGAAACGTGTTTACGAAAATATTGGTGAGGTGGGAAGTTTAAGTTCCCCCACCACTCTTTCCAAAGTCACTGGTGTTCACACTAAAAGTGTACAAGACTATCTACGAAATGAATCAAGTTACACTCTGCATAGAAATCATAGGCTTCGTGCTAATCATTATCGAAAAATTAAAGCCTTTTTCCCATTGCATATAATGCAAGCAGATCTCTTAACTCTAGATGAGATTCAAAGACGTCAAAATACACCGGACAGGTACATTCTACTTGCAATTAGTGTTTTTAGTCGTTATGCATATGCCATTCCATTGCGGTCAAAGAGAGGTATTGAAGTTGCTCAGGCTATTGAAAGTGTTCTCGAACAGAATTCGTATGGGCTCACAATTCATGTAATTTAAAAATTAAACAGCAGCTCTTTCTTCCAGTTTTTATACATAATTCTAACTACGATCTCAAGCATGTGCTACCAGCAATAGCACATCTTCAGAGAAATGGAGCTGTGGATGATGCATGGGTGATAGACAGCTTTTCCTACAAAATCATTCCTAAATCAGCGGAAAAGTTGCTTGTTTTGGAATTTATTCGGAGATATGCTAAAGACGGCGTTGAGTACACGAATAAAATTCGCTTTTTAGATTCCTTCTGTTTTTTCCTAAATCTTTGAGTGAATTAATTCAAGTGCAGAAAAACGATGACAGATGCAACGCTTTCCCCCTTCCCAAGCAACTATTTCCAGATGACTTATATGATTTGTTGACGGTCAAGGTTGTGTATCCTTATGATTATTACAACTCCATGTCGAGATTCGCCAAGGAAACTATTCCCTCGATCGAGTCATTTTACGACAGTCTACACGATTGTAGGGGTACACATGATTAATACAGTTGTGCTAAATAGTGTTGGGGCAGAAGGAGGGTGTAAAAA
Source organism: Artemia sp. Qi Xiang Cuo (assembly GCF_049724085.1). Lineage (NCBI taxonomy): Eukaryota > Metazoa > Arthropoda > Branchiopoda > Anostraca > Artemiidae > Artemia > Artemia sp. Qi Xiang Cuo. The sequence goes on from NC_142803.1 coordinate 53,762,117, forward strand.
TGGGTTTTACTAATGCAAGCTGCATTTGTACAGTGATCTACTAACTCCGTTAAACATTATGTGTAAAAATAAGAAAAAAATGTATGAGAAATTTAATTTTGATTTAGGATATTATTGTTCATCTGCTCTTCTGGTAATTGACCTCATCCTAAAGTTTAGCGGGGTAAAAATTCGCCGATTACTGACATTGATAAGCACCTGTTCATCGACAGGTCAATGAGGGGTGGATACATTTTTCATGGGGATCGTATCTTGGAAACTTATCCAACTGGAGAGAAGACGGGAACAAAATCGGATGCAGTATTCCTTGATATGAATTCCCTGTACCCCTCAGCTATGTCTCATTATGCACTACCCTGCGATAACTATAAATGACTCAATGACCCTCAAGCTTCCAATTTCCTCAACATTAACAGTGTTGATGACAATGGGCTGGTTGGATGGTTTTTTTTAAATTGATGGGGAGATACCAGTGGAGCTTCATGATTCGGTAAAGGATTTTGTTTTTCCAAGCATTATTAAACCTGTGTCTAGGGACTCTTTGAGTCCCCACAACAGACGTTTGGTCGATGTAGAGGGATTGCATTGGACACCTTCGAAACAAAAACTTATTGCCGACCTCCGGACGAAGAAAAATATTGTTGTACATCATGTTGCTTTAAAATGGATGTGCAACAATGGTTTCAACGTCACAAAGATTCATAGAGCCCTCCAATTTAGTCAAAAACCCTATATGAAAACATTTGTTGACACTTTTGTCAAGAAACGTTCTGAAGCGAAAACAAAAGTCGAAAAAGAAATCTCTCAGCTCATTTTAAATTCGGCCTTCTGTAAAATGTTTGAAAGTGTTCGCAATAGGAATCGTTGTGACGTTGTGACCGATCCCGAACAATGTGCTCGAATTATTGCCGATCCAAACTACACTTCCCTTACAGTCATTGGCCCGGACATGGTACTATTGAATAGAAAAAAAGAAACATTGTCCTGAATGAAAATATTGCTGCAGGCAGTTCCATCTTGGAAATCTCGAAAAACCTCTTGTCGGAATTCTACTACAATGTGGCTAGGGTACAGTGGCCGGGGCAGGGACAAGTAGAGGTCTGCTATGGGGACACAGATTCTCTACTGTTAAAAGTAAAAACTCAAAACCTACTTGATGATTTGGCGCACGCTGAAATCATCAGTTTTCGGATGGACTACACCAACTGGAGTGGGGAGGTCTATTCAGACCTTGTCAAACGTCGGGCGCCAAATCAACTTTTATTTTTAAAATCAGAAACGAGAAGTGACATGATTTCCCGTGGTATGTTTGTAAGTCCGAAGGTTTACTTTAAACTGACACACGACGAGGAAATCAAAAAACGTTGCAAAGGAGTACCTATGCGCTATGTGGATAAGAATTTTGACATGGACGTTTATAGGAATTGTATTGTAGAAAATACCATTCCACGAGCGAAATTGTTGGCAATTCGCTCGTTAAACTATAGGAACTTCACAGCAAATATTGAAAAAATTGCCATGAGTACCGTTTCCGACAATGTCTATGTTTGTCAAGACGGTGTGAGTGACCTCCCCCTTGGGCACTACTTAACTTCCGACCGAGTCGAATGTATTAGTCATAGTAAAAGTCTCTGTTTGATTAAACTCCAATAAAACAAATTTTCCAAAACCTTGGGGGGGTTGTCGCGGCCCGGGAGGGGGGCCTTCGGCCGCCTGTTTGGCCGCCCAGGGGGGGGCCGTCACCAACGGTATCTTTTTTACTTAGAACATATTTTTTTTACTTTTGTAAATATACATGTTGTTGTTGTTGTTGTTGTGTTCAAATTAAAAATGGTGTAGAAAAAGCGATATTATTTTAAGTTTATTTTTCATTAAATGTTTTATTTTTTTATAAATAAAAAAAGTATATTTATTAAACTGCTTTTTTTTCTAATGCATTTTTAAAATAAATGTTTTTGTTTTTCCTATAAATAAATAAATAAATGAAAAAAATCTTGAGTGTATTTTTCTTGTTTAATGTGCTTTTTTCTGTAATGTATTATTTGTAAAGTGCTGTTTTTATGTTAATAATACAAGAAATATGATTCATTATTGATTTTGTCCTTCTTCTCATTATTCCTGAACGGAGTAGTAGTAGTAGTAGTAGTAGTAGTAGTAGTAGTAGTAATAGGGAAATTACTTAGTCATTAGACATCTATAGTGTACAGTTAGTTGTAGGTGAACTGTTAAAGGGAACATGTATCAATTTAAAACACCATTCAGATCGTTTCTGTGTAGTCCATCAATGTCAGGCGAAACGACACTCTTAACTAAAATAATTCAAAATTACGATAAAATGTTTGTGGAAAAGCCGAAAAAATCTACTACTGTTACAGTATTTGGCAGGAGTCATACATTAAAATAAAAGTAATTGCTATATCGGGGTTGGTGCAGATACAATTCATACAGGGACTTGATGTTTTCGGAATTATTGAACCAAACTCTTGGGTCATTATTGACGATTTAGCTGAATCCGTTGAACAATGGTTCCAGGAAATACTAGAACTTTTTACTGTACGCTCTCGTCATAAATAGATTTTCGTCTCTCTGATTCTACACAACCTCTTTCATCAGAGAAAATGTAAGCGAACACTTGCTTTGAATTGTAACTACTATATCATCTATAGGGTTGTTCGTGATTCTAGCTCGTTAATAACTCTCAATAAACAAATATACCAGGTGCCCCTAAATTTCTGTTCTCAGCATACAATCAGGCAACTAATAAACCCTACGGTTATATGCTATTGGATCTTAATCAAAATACACCCGAGGATCTCTGTGCAGTCACAGATATTTTCGACGATGAAATTACAATATATCTCCTCGTGAACAGTAAAAAAGGCTTATACTTGCCATCATGACACTGAAGAAACTACATGAAAATAGACATTTATTTTCTGTTCTAAGAACTTCAAAACCCCCACTTAGGAAAGCCATACTCAAATATGATATTGACAATTATTTCATTAATCTAATACCTGAACTTTGTTTAAATTTAACCGAGGGCAATGTTCAATGTTCAACTGCCAGAAGTAGTTAAGCAACAGGCAAAGCAACAACGTTCCATTGTACGTACATTGGCCTGTAAAAAGAAAGGAAAGAATTTTAAAAGGAAACGTCTTCTTCAAGCGTGCGGTAGCTTTTTCACACTTTTCCTACCAATAATTGCAGGACTTGTAAACAGTTTTATCTAGACGGCTAAACCCTACCAATTGACTCCAATAGAACTCGCTCTCTTACCCGTAGAACACTTTGAGGACAATCTGAGTAAATTCATTGACAACGAGAATATTGAGGATGATAAAAAACTGCTTTTACTTCAAGATACACTTCGCCGAGTGGACAAACATAAGCCCTATCGTGCGAAGGCCAATGGTATTAATCACAAAAAAGATCCGTTTCCTCGGGATTCTTCTTTCTGCTATCACTGCTGGAACCCAATTAAAGAAAGAGGAAATGGATTCAATAGTGTCGAACAATGGCAATCTAATGCCACACTCATATCGTAAACAAAGTAAACGACTCATAACATATTTCATGGAAGGTGGTCAAGATCATATTCAAGTTAATAGCAATGGGAAAGGGATTTTAGTTCAGGGCAAGAGCTAGAATCTACTTGATTTGATATACGATATGGTTACAAATCGTAAAGGACTATTATCATTCGACAATAATCTATACAACTTTCTAACTACATTAAACTTTCCCAAAAGCCTTATTAGCCATAGGCAAATTCTAAAAAAAATAAATGAACATGCACCTCGTCGACATTAAAACATGAACATGAAGAAGCACCTGACATCGATCAGCACCTGTTTATCAAGAGGTCAATGAGGGGTGGATACATTTTTCATTGGGATCGTATCTTGGAAACTGATCCAACTGGAGAGAAGACGGGAACAAAATCGGATGCAGTGTTCCTTGATATGAATTCCATGTACCCCTCAGCTATGTCTCATTATGCACTACCCTGCGATAACTATAAATGGCTCAATGACCCTCAAGCTTCCAATTTCCTCAACATTAACAAAGTTGAGGACAATGGGTCGTCTGGATGGTTTTTCTTAATTGATGGGCAGATACCAGTGGAGCTTCACGATTCGGTAAAGGATTTTGTTTTTCCAAGCATTAATAGACCTGTGTCTAGGGACTCTTTGAGTCCCCGCAACAGACGTTTGGTCGAGGTGGAGGGATTGCATTGGACACCTTCAAAATATTGCCGACCTCCTGCCGAAGAAAAATATTGTTGTACATCATGTGGCGTTAAAATGGAGGTGCAACAATGGTTTCAATGTCACAAAGGTTCATAGAGCCCTCCAATTCAGTAAAAACCCTATATGAAAACGTTTGTTGACACTTTTGTCAAGAAAAGTTCTGAAGCGAAAACAAAAGGCAAAAAAGAAATCTATCAGCTCATTTTAAATTTGGCCTTCTGTAAAATGTTTGAAAGTGTTCGCAATAGGAATCGTTGTGACGTTGTGACCGATCCCGAACAGTGTGTTTGAATTATTGCCGATCCAAACTACACTTCCTTTACAGTCATTGGCCCGGACATGGTACTATTGAATAGAAAAAAAAGAAACATTGTCCTAAATGAAAATATTGCTTCTGGCAGTGCCATATTGGAAATCTCGAAAAACCTCTTGTCGGAATTCTACTACAATGTGGCTAGGGTACAATGGCCGGGGCAGGGACAAGTAGATGTCTGCTATGGGGACACAGATTCTCTACTGTTAAAATTAAAAACTCAAAACCTACTTGATGATTTGGCGCAAGGTGAAATCCTAATTTCTCGGATGGACTACACCAACTGGAGTGGGGAGGTCTATCCAGACCTTGTCAAACGTCGGGCGCCAAATCATCTTTTATTTTTAAAATCAGAAACGGGAAGTGACATGATTTCCCAATTTATATTTGTAAGTCCGAAGGTTTACTTTAAACTGACACACGACGAGGAAATAAAAAAAAGTTGCAAAGGAGTACCTACGCACTATGTGGATAAGATTTTGAAATGGACGTTTATAGGAATTGTACTGTTGAAAATACAATTCCACGAGCGAAATTGTTGGCAATTCGCTCGTTAAACTATAAGAATTTCACAGTAAATATTGACAAAATTGCCATGAGCACCGTTTCCGACAAGGTCTATGTTGGTCAAGACAGTGTGAGTACTCTCCCCCTTGGGCACTACTTAACGTCCGACCGAGTCGAATGTATTAGTCATAGGAAAAGTCTCTGTTTGAGTAAACTCCAATAAAACGAATTTCCCAAATCCTTGGGGGGGGGGGGTCTCGCGGCCCGGGAGGGGGGGGGCCTTCGGCAACCCGTTTGGCCGCCAGCGGGGGGGGGGGCGCCACCAACGGTATCTTTTTTACTTAGAACATATTTTTTTTTACTTTTGTAAATATACATGTTGTTGTTGTTGTTGTTGTGTTCAAATTAAAAATGGTGTAGAAAAAGCGATACTATTTTAAGGGTATTTTTCATTAAATGTTGTATTTTTTTATAAATAAAAAAGTATATTTATTAAACTGATTTTTTTTCTAGTGCATTTTTAAAATAAAGGTTTTTGTTTTTCCTATAAATAAATAAATAAATGAAAAAAATCTTAAGTTTATATTTTTATTGTTTAACGTGCTATTTTCTTTAATGTATTATTTGTAAAGTGCTGTTTTTATGTTAATAATACAAGAAATATGATTCTTTATTGATTTTGTCCTTCTCATTATTCCTGAACGGAGTAGTAGTAGTAGTAGTAGTAGTAGTAGTAGTAGTAGTAGTAGTACTAGGGAAATTACTTAGTCATTAGACAACTGTAGTGTACAGTTAGTTGTAGGTGAACTGTTGAAGGGAACTTGTATCAATTTAAAACACCATTCTGATCGTTTCTGTGTGGTCCATCAATGTCAGGCGAAACGACACTCTTAACTAAAATAATTTAAAATTGCGATAAAGTGTTTGTGGAAAAGCCGAAAAAATCTACTACTGTTACAGTATTTGGCAGGAGTCATACATTAAAATAAAAGTAGTTGCTATATCAGGGTTGGTGCAGATACAATTCATACAGGGGCTTGATTTTTTCAACATTATTGAACCAAACTCTTGGCTGATTATTGACGATTTAGCTGAATCCATTGAACAATAGTCCCAGGAAATGCTACAATTGTTCACTGTTTGTTCTCATTATGAACAGATTTCCATTACTCTAGTTCTACACAATCTCTTTCATCAGAGCAAATTTTTGCGAACACTTGCATTGAACTGCACCTACTATATCATCTACAGAGTTGTTCGTGATTCTAGCTCGCTAATAACTCTCAATAAACAAATATACCCAGGTGCCCCTAAATTTCTGCTCTCAGCATACAATCAGGCAACTAATAAACCCTACGGTTATATGCTATTGGATCTTAGTCAAAATACACCCGAGGATCTGCGTGCAGTCACAGATATTTTTTACGATGAAATTACAGTATATCTCCTTGTGAACAGTAAAAAAGGCTTATACTTGTCATCATGACACTGAAGAAACTACATGAAAATAGACATTTATTTTCTGTTCTAAGTACTTTAAAACCCCCACTTAGGAAAGCCATACTCAAACATGATATTGACAATTATTTCATTTAGCTAATACCTGAACTTTGTTTAAAAGTAATCGAGGGCAATGTTCAACCGCCAGAAGTAATTAAGCAACAGACAAACCAACATCGTTCTTATTTACGTGCATTGGCCTGTTAAAAGAAAGTACGAAATTTGAAAAGGGAACGTCTTCTTCAAGCGGGCGGTAGCTTTTTCACACTTCTACTGCCAATAATTGCAGGACTTGTAAACAGTTTTCTCTAGATGGCTAAACCCTATAAATTGACTCCAATAGAACTCGCTCTCTCACCCGTGGAACACTTTGAGGACAATCTGAGTAAATTCATTGACAACGAGAATATTGAGGATTATAAAAAACTGCTTTTACTTCAAGATAAACTTCGCCGAGTGGACAAACATAAGCACTATCGTGCGAAGGCCAGTGGCATTGATCGCAAAAAAGAACCATCCCCTAAGAATTTTTCTGCTATCACTGGTGGAACACAATTAAAGAAAGAGGAATTGGATTCAATCGTGTCGAGAATTGTAAATCTAATTCCGCACTCATATCGTGAACAAAGTAAACGACTAATAACATATCTCATGGAAAGTGGTCAAGATCATATTCAAGTTAATAGCAATGGGAAAGGGATTTTAATTCAGGGCAAGAGCTATAATCTACTTGATTTGATATACGATATGGTTACAAATCGTAAAGGACTATTATCATTCGACACTAATCTATACAACTTTCTAACTACATTAAACTTTCCCAAAAGCCTTATTAGCAATAGGCAAATTCTAAAAAAATTAAATGAACTTGCACCTCGTCGACATTAAAACATGAACATGAAGAAGCACCTGACATCGATCAGCACCTGTTTATCAAGAGGTCAATGAGGGGTGGATACATTTTTCATTGGGATCGTATCTTGGAAACTGATCAAACTGGAGAGAAGACGAGAACAATGCAATGCGAGGATGCAGTGTTCCTTGATATGAATTCCCTGTACCCCTCAGCTATGTCTCATTATTCACTACCCTGCGATAACTATAAATGGCTCAAAAACCCTCAAGCTTCCAATTTCCTGAACATTAACAGTTTGAGGACAATGGGCCGGTTGGATGGTTTTTTTAAATTGATGGGGAGATACCAGTGGAGCTTCATGATTCGGTAAAGGATTTTGTTTTTCCAAGCATTAATAAACCTGTGTCTAGGGACTTTTTGAGTCCCCGCAACAGACGTTTGGTCGAGGTGGAGGGATTGCATTGGAAACCTTCGAAACAAAAACTTATTGCCGACCTCCTGCCGAAGAAAAATATTGTCGTACATCATGTGGCGTTAAAATGGATGTGCAACAACGGTTTCAATGTCACAAAGATTTATAGAGCCCTCCAATTCAGTAAAAACCCTATATGAAATTGTTTGTTGACACTTTTGTCAAGAAAAGTTTTGAAGCGAAAACAAAAGTCGAAAAAGTAATCTATCAGCTCATTTTAAATTCAGCCTTCTGTAAAATGTTTGAAAGTGTTCGCAATAGGAATCGTTGTGACGTTGTGACCGATCCCAAACAATGTGCTTGAATTATTGCCGATCCAAACTACACTTCCTTTACAGTCATTGGCCCGGACATGGTACTGTTGAATAGAAAAAAAAGAAACATTGTCCTGAATGAAAATATTGCTGCAGGCAGTGTCATCTTGGAAATCTCGAAAAACCTCTTGTCGGAATTCTACTACAATTTGGCTAGGGTACAGTTGCCGGGGCAGGGACAAGTAGAGGTCTGCTATGGGGACACAGATTCTCTACTGTTAAAAGTAAAAACTCAAAACCTACTTGATGATTTGGCGCACGGTGAAATCATCAGTTCTCGGATGGACTACACCAACTGGAGTGGGGAGGTCTATCCAGACCTTGTCAAACGTCGGGCGCCAAATCAACTTTTATTTTTAAAATCAGAAACGGGAAGTGACATGATTTCCCGATGTATGTTTGTAAGTCCGAAGGTTTACTTTAAACTGACACACGACGAGGAAATCAAAAAAAGTTGCAAAGGAGTACCTACGCGCTATGTGGATAAGATTTTGAAATGGGCGTTTTTTGGAATTGTATTGTTGAAAATACAATTCCACGAGCGAAATTGTTGGCAATTTGCTCGTTAAACTATAAGAATTTCACAGTAAATATTGAAAAAAATGCCATGAGCACCGTTTCCGACAAGGTCTATGTTTGTCAAGACGGTGTGAATACCCTCCCCCTTGGGCACTACTTAACTTCCGACTGAGTCGAATGTATTAGTCATAGGAAAAGTCTCTGTTTGAGTAAACTCCAATAAAACAAATTTCCCAAAACCTTGGGGGGTGGGGTCTCTTGGCCCGGGAGTGGGGCCTTCGGCCGCTCGTTTGGCCGCCAGCGGGGGGGGGGGGGGGTGCCACCAATGGTATCTTTTTTACTTAGAACATATTTTTTTACTTTTGTAAATATACATGTTGTTGTTGTTGTTGTTGTGTTCAAATTAAAAATGGTGTAGAAAAAGCGGTATTATTTTAAGTGTATTTTTCATTAAATGTTGTATTTTTTTATAAATAAAAAAAGCATATTTATTAAACTGTTTTTTTTTCTAGTGCATTTTTAAAATAAATGATTTTGTTTTTCCTATAAATAAATAAATAAATGAAAAAAATCTTAAGTGTATTTTTATTGTTTAACGTGCTATTTTCTTTAATGTATTATCTGTAAAGTGCTGTTTTTATGTTAATAATACAAGAAATATGATTCTTTATTGATTTTGTCCTTCTTCTCATTATTCCTGAACGGAGTAGTAGTAGTAGTAGTAGTAGTAGTACTAGGGATATTATTTAGTCATTAGACAACTATAGTCTACAGTTAGTTGTAGGTGAACTGTTGAAGGGAACATGTATCAATTTAAAACACCATTCAGATCGTTTCTGTGTGGTCCATCAATGTCAGGCGAAACGGCACTCTTAACTAAAATAATTTAAAATTGCGATAAAGTGTTTGTGGAAAAGCCGAAAAAATCTACTACTGTTACAGTATTTGGCAGGAGTCATACATTAAAATAAAAGTAATTGCTATATCGGGGTTGGTGCAGATACAATTCATACAGGGGCTTGATTTTTTCAACATTATTGAACCAAACTCTTGGCTGATTATTGACGATTTAGCTGAATCTGCTAAACAATGGTCCCAGGAAAGGCTACAATTGTTTACCGTTTGCTTTCATCATGAACAGATTTCCATTACTCTAGTTCTACAGAATCTCTTTCATCAGAGCAAATGTATGCGAACACTTGCATTGAACTGCACCTACTATATCATCTACAGAGTTGTTCGTGATTCTAGCTCGCTAATAACTCTCAATAAACAAATATACCCAGGTGCCCCTAAACTTCTGCCCTCAGCATACAATCAGGCAACTAATAAACCCTACGTTTATATGCTATTGGATCTTAATCAAAATACACCCGAGGATCTGCGTGCAGTCACAGATATTTTCGACGATGAAATTACAGTATATCTCCTCGTGAACAGTAAGAAAGGCTTATACTTGCCATCATGACACTGAAGAAACTACATGAAAATAGACATTTATTTTCTGTTCTAAGCAGTTCAAAACCCCCACTTAGGAAAGCCATAATCAAATATGATATTGACAATGATTTCATTTAGCTAATATCTGAACTTTGTTTAAATTTAACCGAGGGCAATGTTCAACTGCCAGAAGTAGTTAAGCAACAGGCAAAGCAACATCGTTCCATTGTACGTGCATTACCCTGTAAAAAGAAAGGAAATAATTTTTAAAAGGAAACGTCTTCTTCAAGCGGGCGGTAGCTTTTTAACACTTTTACTGCCAATAATTGCAGGACTTGTAAACAGTTTTCTCTAGATGGCTAAACCCTATAAATTGACTCCAATAGAACTCGCTCTCTCACCCGTGGAACACTTTGAGCACAATCTGAGTAAATTCATTGACAACGAGAATGTTGAGAATTATACACAATGTCAAGATTGGCATAAAGTTGCAACTAACTCAATCGATTTTCATTTTGAGAAAAAAGACTTCCTGCAGCACCCGATGCAAATGTCATTATCACATCGGCAATTCTTAATATCCGAAACCAACAGGTTGAGCTCTATTGCATTGGCAGTGGAAAAGCTTAGAGCCAATGGCAACAACATTAAACTTCTTGTCCCCCATACGATCACCAATCAACGTCACATTGCCACTGGCTCTCGTAGTTGTACCGATTCATCATTTATCAATTCATCATATCCCATCAAAACTAGCTTTGGCCTTTGTGAAGAGTGGCAGTGCAGTTGGGTCCTGGACTGCATCCCCCCATGATTTTAATTTTTTTGTCTATCTAGTCTTGTGTGCCAAATGAATAGTATTCCACTGAACACTCTTTCATTTGACAAAAAATCCTATAGAACTCTGTATGAGTTGACCATGCAATCCCTAGATCATGACTCCCAACTATTTGAAAATGGAATAACTGATTCAATGTTTTCAAAAAATCATGGTGTAATCGTTTTGGACCTGTCGGGGACCCAGGATATGAGCATAGTACGGACAGGGAATGTACGCTTAGAGTGCACATTTGCCGATGCTTTGACTGAGAGTATCACGCTAATATCATTGTGTCAATTTGAAACCTATTGGGAAATCACACCTGACGGCAGTGTTCTACTAGATCTAGCACCATGAACACAAACCAAATAATCAAGTCCTATTGTATACCATTTGACTTCATTGAAAAAATTCCAAGTGTTAACAACACCCTAATCATTGTTAATAGCAGTCCATCGACTTTGAAGACAGGCCATTGGCTATGCATCTTTCAAACACCGAAGAATATTGAATGTTTTGATCCTCTTGGCCTATCATATAAATTGTACACTCCACACATGAGGAACTTTATTGAGAGCAGTGAGAAAACTAGTATTCAAAATCAAAGGAGAGTACAGGATTTAACGACTAAGACATGCGGCTTTCATGCACTACTCTTTTTCATGTTCAAATATCGTGGCGATACCTACAAGCAGTTTCTCAACATCTAAGTTGACTTTCCTCTATTGATTGGCTTTCTAGTGGAAAATATACATACAAGGGTGTTTAATACTGATTTTAGTGCCTTACGAGTAAAATGTTCTAAAAATGTATTTCAAATTATTTATTAATAAAAATAATGTATATACATGATAAAAAAAAACTTTTCTACTCTTTAGACTTCATCTTCTACTACGTATAGGTACTTGTCGAGAACAACTAATTGTGGTAAATTATCTGAATTCACGGTATACTGATCCTGATGTGCTACAATTGCAGGGTCACATTTTCTATACTTGACTGTAACTTCACTCTTATCTTATCCCTTTGTATAGTCAATGATATTGTTCTCATTCATTTTGTAAAACTCACATGTTTCAATTTGTTTATTTGAGGCAATGTCACAAACAGTGTCCTCAAGTAGCGAATCACATTCCGTCACGACCAAATATAAATCAGTGGGTTTATAATCATAGTAGCCATTGTCTTCACAGCTATGTCGTAGAAACCTAATTCTTTGATTGTTCCAAAAGTTGAATCGCTGGCCTGGCTCCTCCTCCCAGAACAATCTAAAGCCACGACGATACCAATCTCTTAGCAATAAACTAAAATTACGCTTAGGATTCTTCCCAATCATACCAGGATATATATTCTCCCACTGATTACATTTATCATAGTGGCAATTCGAGCATAGGTGTCCTCTAGGATGAGAGTCACACACCACTTCAAGACAGGAATTACAACCTTTAATTTGTACAGCATTTTACACGGGTTGCTTAATTTGCTCTTTTCATCATACTCATCAATCATTGTACAATTCTCACATGATGACCAGCTGCCCAGTGTATACATACATAGTGGACATGTATGGAACATTTTATTCATTTGTTGACAATCTCACCGCCAAAATGAAACTGAGTTACTACCAGCAAATTGAGTGGGATAGAGAGAGAGAGAGAGAGAGAGAGAGAGAGAGAGAGAGAGAGACAGAGACAGAGAGAGAGAGATAGAGAGCGATATAGAGATAGAGAGATAGAGAGAGAGAGAGAGAGAGAGAGAGAGAGAGAGAGAGAGAGAGAGAGAGAGAGAGAGAGAGAGAGAGAGGAGTAAATCCTCCTTGAACACCATCTTTCTCATGAAAAAAGTCATAAATTACTAAGCTAGTGTTTAAAAGCATATTCACAATATTATTTTGCTGTGTCGTGATTAATATGTCAATGAATTGTGTAAATGCCTTTGGACCACGACGTAAAAGCTCCATGCAATAGTCTAATGATGGAGAATCAGTTTTCATTATATCGACAAGCATTTCCTGAGAAAATATCTTCCTTTGAATGGATAACTCTAGAAAATCATCATCTAGAATCAAATGTTGTTCCATAAACACAAGATTGCCCATGATTCGCTTTTTCTCAAATCTATCCATTTTTTAGAGTCCTAACACTCTCACAACCAACTTCAGACTAACCAGAATTCCTTTTCTACTCTAAAAATATACGCTAGCCTACTATAGAAAGAAAAATACCTTCGATTTAGAAACAGTTTTATTGAAAATAATTACAACAATAATAACAACTGATTCAATTTGTTTTCATCAATATATTTGACTAGTGCATCTAATGCAGCTTGAAGTCTATTTATATGTGCAATGTTCAGTTTCGCAGCAAAACATAATTACTCCTCTAATTTAAATTGGCTCAATGATATCACGTATCTTGCGTACATATCGTCCCATTCAAGGCTTAGTCTACATCCTCGTGTTATATCCACAGCCACGTTTGGTACTCTCGCCCTCGTATCATTGCTGCTACCGGCTCCACCATCAAGCTCCAATAGTGTAAATGTTCCACTCATTTTCTTTACTAATATCGTCTCAAATAAACTATTCTCTCTGAATTCAATTCTCTTACTAATATGAACTGCAATGAAAATCACTCCTTACATTTGAATCCAATTACTAATCAAGTTATCGTATATGGAGTAGCCTCCGCTCTCTCCGATTGGCCCCAAAAAATGGGTGTTGCATCATAAACCAGTCTTGTTGCATTACACAATCTCGTCCATGGCTCCAAATATAACGTGTTTGATGACTTTGCTTGAAAAGGAACATAATGTACGCAAATAGCACGGCAAGGAAAATAATGTACACAAAATGGAATGTAGCACTCTACTACCGAATCAAACTCAACACGAGCAGAAATTAAAATATGTTGGGTGCAAAACCCCTATGCCTTCTCAGCGCCAGAAGGAAAATATGCGCTTTACTGAAAAAATACAAATGAATGTGCATTGTCAGTTTAATACACATATACTGATATCTAGTAATCAAAATTTTAATATTATTTGATTTATTAAAGTTATAAGAATAAAAACATTGCCACCAGAGCATAACTTACAATCCTTGCCTTGAGGGTTGTGGGGGGAGATGTCATCCTCAGAGACCCAATTTCCAGAACTTTAAACTACGTTGAACGAAATGGCTATCTCAAAATTTTGATTGGATGTGTTTGGGGAAATGGTGGGTGTGAGAGGGCAGTTCTTTGCCCTCCAATCACTTTCGACTATTAAATAGTTCTCTAGCCCTTTCAATTTTTGATTGAAGGAGTCCTTTTTGAAGTTTCTATGACTACGCTGTCTGAAAAAAAGAACTTACATGCCCCCAGGGCATATACACCTTATATACCCCCTTTTTTCTATAAACACGCTATATGCCCCAGGGTATAAGTTGCAACCCTTGCCCTTAGGGCTGCAGGGGGAGTGCCATCATCAAAGACATAATTTCCAGACCTTTCAACTACGTTGAACAGAATGCCTATCTAAAAATTTTGATTGAATGTGTTTGGAGAAATACTGGGCGGAAGAGTTAGTTACCATTCAATCACTTTCAACTTTTAAAAAGGACACTAGCAATTTTATTTTCCAATCGAATAAGCCCTTTTTGAAATTTCTAGGACAATGCTTTCAATAAAAACCTCATATGCCCACAGGGGGGACTGTCTGGGGGGACTGTCATCCTCAAAGATCTATTTTCAGGACTTTTCAACTACGTTGAAAAAAATGGTTATCTCAAAATTTTGATTGAATGCGTTTTAGGAAATAATGGGCGTGGAAGGGGTGTTAGTAGTAGAGATGCCTCAGGAGGTCCCATCACTCACCCCTGCTGCCACCTACAACTTTTTTTACATAATTTATGTCTGTTTGTTGTCAGTGAGAATGAAAACACAGGAATTTTGTCACAGTTATGTCTGTTTTCTTGGATGGTTATGTGTGTAGGTCGATTTATTTGATGTTTTTCATAGATGTCAATAGTAATTTATGGATGTTTTTATGGTTTTTGTCAGTGAGAATTTGAAAAACAGGAACTTTCTCACATTTATGTCTGTTTTATGGTTTTTGTCAGTGAGAATTTGAAAAACAGGAACTTTCTCACTTTTACGGATGTTTTTATGGTTTTTGTCAGTGTGAATGAAAAAACAGGAATTTTCTCACATTGATGTCTGTTTTCTTGGATGGTTATGTGTGTTGGTCGATTTATTTGATGTTTTTCATGGATGTCAACAGCAATTTATGGTTTTTGTCAGTGAGAATGAAATAACAGGAACTTTGTCACATTTATGTCTGTTTTCTTGGATGGTTATGTGTGTGGGTCAATTTATTTTATGTTTTTCATGGATGTCAACAGCAATTTATGGTTTTTGTCAGTGAGAATGGAAAAACAGGAACTTTCTCACTTTCATGGATTATAGAGTCTAATGGGGGCAGGTCAATGACACTTCCTTCTTGTTGTTGCTCGATGCAAATGTTATGATCCAGAAATAGTATTTCTTGTTGTTGTTCGAGGCAAATGTTATGAGTTTCCAGGAAACAGTTAGATCACGTGTTTCCTTCTCAGCCAATCAGAGGGCTTGCTTACATAACAATTTGACCTTGATATTTCGTATATAACGGGCATACAATGTGATTAAATTATCAGAAAGTATTTTGACATAGTTCAAACAACAATGGATAAATTTGATGTATTAGAAGCCATGTCAACTTCAATTTGCAATGTAAGTACATTTTTTATTTTCAAATAAAATTATTTTCCTTGGTCACCCTCCAGTATATTCAGGTAAATCCCCCCCCATACAATACAAACATCACTTTACAATATTTATACTCGATGGATAACGTAAAATATATTCTTTTACCCTCAAAACCTAACCCCCCCCTCACTGTTTTACAACCAAATTCTCACAAATAGAAATAATTTTCTTTTCGTTAAATTCCTTCCTTCTATATTTCCAGCTAAAGCGACCACTGACTTCTGACAATTTTTAAAGAAAATGCCACTTTGTTTTTACACAAGGCTCTATGCAAGGTTAAAATTAGCTATCACCCCTTTCCTGTTTGTAAACATTAGCTGGTTTTAGGCAAAGGAACTGTTCTTCCGTCAAATTAAAACACTTTGATGCAATTGCAATAATACGTAATGCTATATTTTGGAGAAGTGAAACGGATTATTTTCAAATTAAGGTCTAACAATATCCCCCCCCCATACAATACAAACATCACTATACATTCTTTATACTCGATGGAAAACGTAAAATATATTCTTTTACCCTCAAAACGTAACCCCCCCCATTTTTTTACAATCCCAAATTCTCGTAAATAGAAATAATTTTCGTTTCGTTAAATTTTAGCCTTTCTCTAATGTGATTTAAAGTGTCAACTGACTTCTATCAATTTTTAAAGAAAATGCCGCTCTGTTTTTACAAAAGGCTCTATGCAAGTTTAAAATTAGCTATCACCCCTTTCCTGTTTGTAAACATTAGCTGGCTTTAGGCAAAGGAACTGTTCTTCCGTCAAAATTAAAACACTTTGATGTAATTGCAATAATACGCGATGCTCTATTTTGGAGAAGTGAAACAGATTATTTTCAAATTAAGGTCTAACAATATATTTAGGACATTATGTAAAAGAGGGGGGGGCATGAAGCTTATATTATGTGTAAATTGAATAGCATTTTAACCTATGTTTGCAAAATTTAGGTCTATAGGCCGCTGAGTTAACGATCTTTTATCTAATTTAAAGCCTCCCTCTGATTCTTGAGCTTATAACATTTCGAAAGTTATGCTATGGGTTTTTACTTTTTGCTTTACTGAAATGAGATAAATGCTTTTCTAGACAAATTATATGGATGATGATACTAATTTTCATTCTTTAAAATAAAGGGGGAAATTATTTTGATACTAATTTTTTTCTCTTTTTTAAGGCAAATTATGAAGAATTTGCAACCCCTCCAGCTGTAAAGAGAGCTAGGGGTACCGCAAATTGCGAAGAATGCACGCCTCCTCCATCAAAGAAAGCGAGAGATGATGAGACCGCCCGATCAGTGCCAGCCCCAATTCAGTCCGGGCAGAAACCGAAAAGAGAAAGGGCCGTAAGGCTGGAAAACCCCGCTATACAAGTCAGTGACATCAATACCGCATCTATGCAAGCCCCTGTAAGAGCAACAGTTGTTAAATATGGCCGTTGGTCGAAACCCCTCAGCTCCACGCTGCCATCTCGTCAAGTACAGCCATCTTTGCCAGCCATTGGCTTGACTGCACAAGTCACAGCTCCTACTGTACAAGTCGCAGCCCAATCTGCGCAAGAAATTAATGACATCGCTTGCACATCCGCTCTCCTTGGACCTTTAATAGCTGCCCTATCAACGCTAGGTCAGGAGCTTACCCTCCAGCATGCCATGTCAGATCCATGCGACACCCAAGCCCAGCCGGATTATGCAAATGTAAGCATTTTTTCCTACCTATCTATTTCTTCAAATGTTTTTTCTTTTTCACTATTTTTCAACCCAATATAAACTTATCGCAGCGAGATATTAACCCCTCACCCCCACTATTACATATCTAAATGTAATTTTTTTTGCAAAGAAACCACTCCTCTTTTTTCTAATCTTTGCTATATTCTCTATTGCTATCGCTTCGATATCTCATAAGCGAATATTTTTATGTAATTTCTAGTCAATTAATAATCACTGCCCTTGAAACTCAAAATGCTATTTTTCTAATCTTTACTATTTTCTCTGTTTCTATCTCTTCGCCGCCATCTCATAAGCGAATATTTTTAGGTACCTTTGAAACTCTGCGAATGCTTTTTTTTTCACATAGTTTTAAGAGAGAGATTTTTCAATCTGTCACATATCAGCGTCTTAATTTGCACTGAGCCTTACATCGTGCCAAGATTCTAACGAGGGGAATTCAAGTTAACGGTTCTCGGCATTTTGAAGTTCAATCTTGGAAATCGAAACACTCGCGACGGCTCACAATAATTAAACTCATGAGTTCACTGAATCTGTGTGGAATTAGAAAGAAATATATCAACTTTTGAGGGACATTATGTAAAGTTTTTATGGGAGCTGGTCGGGAAGAGCTGTGGGAAGCGCTGCATGAAGCGCCGCAGGGATGCGCCGCGGCCCGGGAAGCGCCGCGGGCCCGAAAAGCGCCGCAAAAAAAAAAGATGATTTGAACACTTTGAAAATAAACTATTTTTGAACAAATTGGTGCCTTCTATGTAAAGCGTCGTTTTAGATTGTAAATATCTTAAGTTGGAAATTTTGGAACTTTCAGTTGAATTAACCAAATGCTACTATTAAGCGTATTTTAAGCAATAATAATCCAAATTTTAACAGTAGGGATGATTTGAACACATTGAAAATAAGCTATTTTTTCATTAATAGGTTGGACGAGCATTGGTCCCTTATTCACCATCGAGTGAAGAAGAGGAAGAACACATTGAAGGGGCAATGGAGTTTCAGGACAACGAAACATCAACCATCAGTGACTGGCATGGTATCAACAACTCTGATGAAATACCTTTTAATATTGATGAGTTTCTATGCAATTATTTCAATGTAGAACCTAGCACAGTTGAGCAAGTGGGCTTGATTCCAAATACCCTACAAATTTTAGAGGATTTCGCAGGGGACCCTCCCCCCACTTCTTATCTACTTCCACTTCAAACAAGTGAAGTGGAACATAGCCCAAATATTGTTGAACAACTGGGGGAAGGGGGTACAACTTTTCCGGACTTTCTATTATCCAATACAATTTTAAATAATATAGTTGTTTTCACTGCAACATGTGGGGATCCTTTTAATTCACTTATGGGGGGAAATTTTGTGTTTGATCCTGTTGAGATTGTGCATGCCTATGTAGATAAAATTCGTGCACTACTGGAGAAGCAAATTCAGTTGTGGGGAGGTAGGGATACAATTAAGGTTTCTATTGTTTTAAAAGTGTTTTATTTAAATGAGGGAAAAGTGAAGCTTATTATCATTATATACATTCCGAGATGCGCGTAATTTATCCAAATTTAGAAAATTTTGAGGGTGTTTTTAGCGAGTGGGTAGGGCAAATTATTGCGCATCTTGAGAACTATAACGAAAATGGGAGTGGGTCTGTAGTTTTATTTATTGAAAATTTAAGTGTAAATATTTGTAGATTTAAGAAAGATTTTATTTTAAGAGGGGGGACTGGGTCTGATAGGGATACTATTTTAAAATATAATCCAGATTTAGTAGGTTTTCTTGGTGTCCAGAAGATTTGTTTTGAAACACATCAAAAGTGTTTCAGGTATGCTTTCCTCATATCAGCATTCGAGCCTTGAGCACGAGACGCTATTAAGAAAAATTTAGATCACTGGATTGTGCATGGGAAGGAAGGGTCTGATTTCCCAATTGTAAATTTTTCTTGTTTAAAAGGAAAATACCCAGTAACGCTACGATCCATAGATATTTTTGAAAGGGCTAATGCCCATTTAAATATCGGCGTTACTGTGGTTCAGTATGAAACTGAATTTAAAGATGGGACTCGCTCTAAAAAGAAGGGGATGGTCTTCCCCGTAAGGGGCCCGTCAATTGAATTGGTTAAACACTGGGTTTGGTTACTATACACACCACCTAGTCAACCAAACGCAATCTGTACTTTTAATCCGATCACTGATATTAGGAGAGTTCTGGGGGAGGGTAAGACTAGGGGGAAACATTTCTACTTTCCAACATGCCTGTCTCGATTTTGGAGCCAGCTAAAGCTACGAACTCACATGAGACATTGCAGACAGCATGGCTATTAGACAGTAAAAGCGGATTCAGGTGATAAGTCCATTTTACGCTTTAAAAAATTTCAGAATACCCTCCTTCAATGCAACAAAATATCTCTAGACTGTGAAGCTAAGCTGGTGGAGGTGAATGACCCCCAATATCCAAACCGTATCAAAGAACCCCAGGCCATTGTAGTATACTATGCACATGCGCAAAGAGATAGTTCTAACACTATGCGGTTGTTAGAAATAATTGAGACATTGGATGAGAATGAGTGTATGGTCAAGGCACTGACTAAACTAATTTACACGGCTAATGGCGCTATTTCTCGGTTGAGAAATACGCATTATCCAATGGTGCTGTCTGCAGAGGATCGTCTCGCGATTAAAAATCAAAAATATGTTGGGTTTGTAAGGGGGAGTTTGTAGAGGAGGATAAGGGGACTAAAGGGAAAAGAGGGGGGCGGGGGAAAGTCACAGACCATGATCACTTGTGGCAGGAAATATCATCTGGGGGTAGTAATTTTAGGGGGTAGCGCATCAATCGTGTAATTTAAATGTTAGCCAACTGTTTTTTATCTCTGTTTTTATTCACAACTCTAATTATGACTTAAAATTTATTTTACCGGCGCTGGAACATATGCACAGGGAGGGAGTGGGAGTAGACAGTCCATGGGTTAATTAGTCACATACCTACAACATTATTCCAAAATCGGCCAAGAAAATGGTGCTTCTCGAACTGAAAGGGTAAGCGGGGGATAATTGACGTGCGTGCTGGAATAGAATACATTTTTTAGAGTCTTTTAGTTTTTTTTCCCAAGGAATTGAGTCACTTGATTCAAGTGCAGAAAAGTGACAATTTTTATATCTTTCCCTTGCTTAAACAGCACTTTCCAGACAGTGAAATGTATGACCTATTAACCAGCAAAGGTGTATACGCATATGATTATTACTGTTCTGGCGCTCGCTTAAGCGAGGTGAAACTACCTCCAATTGAAGCTTTTTACAATTCACTCACCAACAGTGAATGCACAGCCGAGGATTATGAGTTTGCCAAGAAGGTGTGGTCTAAGGGGGATTGTAAAAATGGGTGGGATTATTGTATACTGTACTTGGCTAGTGAGGTTTTAACTCTGTTGGATTCTGTAAGAACACAGACCAAATCTATTCAGAGTTCGGGTTAGATATAGGTTATTATTTTTCCACACCACATTTAGTGATGGATTTAATTTTAAAAATTAGCAGGGAGGAAATAGGCCTAATCACAGATGTAGATCAACACCTTTTTGTAGAGCGTTCAATGAGGGGAGGGTATATTTTTCACGGGGACCGCGTCTTATCAACCGATCCGAGCGGACAAAGCACCGGTGTAAAGTCAAATGCAGTGTTCTTGGACATGAACTCGTTGTACCTCTTGGCAATGTCCCACTACTCTTTGCCGTGTGGAAACTATCAATGGCTTGAGAATCCTTGTGAGTTCCCTGACATTACCAAAATCGAGGACAATATACCGCAGGGGTGGCTTTTTTAAGTTGACGATCACAGCCCGATGGTGCGTCACGATTCCGTCAAAGATATTGTTTTTCCCTGTATCATTCAACCCCTGAGCAGTGACTTGCTGAGCCCTTACAACCGGTCATAGGTTGAGGATATGGGAATGCACTGGACCCCCTCCAAACAGAAACTGATTGCTGACTTGGACCCTAAGAAGAATATCGTTGTTCACCATGTGCTTTTGCACTGGATGGTGAACAATGGTTTAAAAATCACCAAAATACATAGGGTCCTGCAGTTCAATCAGAAACCATATTTAAAAACGTTTATCGATACTTTTGTCGATAAACGCTCTAGGGCAAACTCCAAGGTAGAGAAGGAATTGTACAAACTCATTCTAAATTCAGCGTTTGGCAAACTGTGTGAAAGCATACGTAACAGATCTCGCTGCGACGTCGTGACTGACCCTCTAGAGTGTACACAAATTATGGCCGATCCCAATTTAACATCGTTCACGAGCGTAGAGGCTACCATGGTTATTCTAAAAAGGAAAAATAGAACTGTGGTACTGAACAAGAATATAGCGGGCGGTATTTCAATACTAGAAATTTCAAAAAAGCTCATGTTGTCGTTCTTTTACAATGTGTGCAAGGTGCAATGGCCACGGGAGGGGAGGTTCAAGTTTACTATGGGGATACAGATTCTCTGCTGCTAAAGGTAAATGGGACTGAAGATTTATTGGGTGATTTAGAAAAGGGGGAACACATCAGCTCATGGATGGATATCACCAACTGGAATCCATCACTCTACCCCGAGCTGGTGAAACGTCAAGCCCCCAACCAACTATTAATGTTAAAATCAGACACGGGGAGTGATTTGATATCCGGGGGGATGTTCCAGGGCCCCAAAGTTTTTTGCGTTGAAACACACAGTGGGGATGAAAAGAAGACATGTAAAGGGGTGCCTACACACTTTGTAAAGAGTAATTTCAACATGAGCGTGTACAGAGACTGTGTAGAAAGTAGCCTAGTGCCAAGAGCTCAAGTGCTTGCAATTCACTCTCTACAGTATAGAAATTATGCTGTGAGAGTGGAAAAAAAATGCAATGTCATGCATATCTGACAAAGTGTATGTGTTCGAAAATGGTGTGGGTGTCATGCCTCATGACCACTATCGTATTTCAGATCGAGTTGAATGCATAGACTATCGCAATCAACTTGGTCTGGATAAGTTAACCTAACTAACCAACTAACCAACTAACCCCCACCACTGACCCAACTAACCCAACCACTACCCAGTAGCAGTGACGACAACTATTGTTTTCCCGTCGCGGCCCCTGGGGGGTGGGGGGCCCGTCCCGTGGTCGGCGCCCGGGGGGGGGGCCTACCTTTAAAATCGCTGTTATGTTCAACTGTGCTAGTTCATGTTCCAAGTGTATTTTGTTGTACAGAAAAGTGTTTGCTGCAAAAAGTGCTGTAGATGGACAAAAGTGTTTTTATTGTACATAAAGTGTTGATGTACAAAAAGTGCTGTAGATGGACAAAAGTGTTGTACAGAAAAGTGTTATCATTGTTCATGTTGAACAAATAGAGTTTTCATGTTGACCATGAAATTTTGTCAGGTTCTTGTTGAACAAGTGTTCATGTTGAACAAATATTTGTTTTCATGTTGCCGTAATAAATGTTGCCATGAAATATTGTTTTTTGTTGTTCTTGAATAGATAGATCTATGGGAAAATTACTACTTATTCATTGGACACATATGATTTACAGTTAGTCATAGTCCGACTGTTATCAACAGCATATATCAATTTAAAAAACCCTTCAGATCATATTTTTGTGGGTTCTCAATGTCGGAAAAAACCACACTTTTTGCTAGAATAATTTGAAATTGCGATAAAATGTTTTTGGAAAAACCGAAAGAAATCTACTATTGCTATAGTATTTGGCAGGAGTCCTATGATAAAATAAAAGCTATTGCCACAACCATACCATTACAATTCATATGAGGACTTGATGTTTTCAATAGTATTGAATCGAACTCGTGGCTGATTATTGATGATTTGGCTGAATCCATTGAACAGTTCTCACAGGAAATGCTACAGCAGCTCACTGTTCGCTCCCACCATGAACACATTTCCATAACCCTAGTTCTACACAATCTGTTTCATCAGAGCAAATGTATACGAACCCTTGCTTTGAATTGCACCATCTATATTATCTATCGAGTCGTTCGTGACTCTAGCTCGCTCTTAACTCTCAATAAACAGATATACCCCGGTGCACCAAAATTTCTGTTGTCAGCGTACACTCAGGCGACTAGCAAGCCCTACGGTTACATTTTGCTAGATCTTAATCAGAGCACGCCCGAGGATCTACGTGTAGTCACCGATATTTTCGACAATGAAATTACAGTATATCTTCCGGTGAACAGTAGAAAAGGCTATTAGTTGCCATTATGACACTGAAGAAACTACACGAACAACGGCATTTATTTTCCGTTTTAAGCACTTCAAAACCATAACTAAAAATAAACTAACTAAAACTAAACTAAAATCTAAACTAGAACATTAAAATAAAACTAAACTAAAACTCCAAACTAAACTCTAGCTAAAATTCTAAAGTAAAACGAAAACTCTTAACTAAAAAAAAACTAAAAGTAAACTAAAACTCAAACTAAAACTCATAGGTAAAACTCTAGCTAAACTAAAACTCTAATATAAAACTAAACTAACTAAAACTAAACTAAAAATAAATTCTGAACTATAAACTTCTAAACTATAACACTAACTAAAACTAAACAATAATCTAAAACTAAACTAAACTAACTAAAACTCTAAACTAAAACTAAACACTAATCTAAAACTAATCTAAATTAAACTAAAACTCTTATGTAAAACTCTAGCTAAACTAAAACTCTAATCTAAAACTAAACTAGAACTACACTAAAAATAAAGGTAATGAATAAACTTAAAATAAACTAAAAATCTAAACTAAATAACTAGTAAAATAATAAACTAAAAATCTAAACTAAATAACTAATAAAATAATAAACTAAAAATCTAGACTAAACTAAACTAACTAAAATCTAAACTATAACTCTAACTAAAACTCTTAACTACTAAACTAAGTAAAACTCTAAACAAAAACTAAACTACTAAACTAACTAAAATCTAAACTACTAAACAAACTAAAAATTCTACACTAAAACTAAACTAAAACTAAATTAAACTGCTAAATTAAAACTCTAACTAAAACTCTAAAATTAAACTAAACATTAAACTAAAACTAAACTTAACTACTAAACTAAAACTAAACTCTAGCTAAAAATGTTAAACTAAAACTGAACTATAACTAAACAAAATATAAACTATAACACTAAACTAAAACTTAACTAAAACTAAACTAAAACTAAACTAAAACTCTAAACTCTAAACTACTAAACTAACTAAAAATTCTACACTTTAACTCTAACTAAAACCCTTAACTACTAAACTAATTTAAACTGAAAATCTAACTAAAACTCTAAAATAAAACTAAACATTAAAATAAAACTAAACTTAACTACTAAACTAAAACTAAACTCTAACTAAAAATTCTACACTAAAACTAATCTAAAACTAAACTAAATTAAACTGAAATTCTAGCTAAAACTCTAAAATAAAACTAATCTCTAAACTACTAAACTATAACTCTAACTAAAACTAAACACTAATCTAAAACTAAACTAAACTAACTAAAACTCTAAACTAAAACTAAACACTAATCTAAAACTAAACTATAATTAAACTAAAATTCTTATGTAAAACTCTAGCTAAACTAAAACTCTAATCTAAAACTAAACTAGAACTACACAATAAAGGTAATGAATAAACTTAAAATAAACTAAAAATCTAAACTAAATAACTAATAAAATAATAAACTAAAAATCTAAACTAAATAACTAATAAAATAATAAATTAAACATCTAGACTAAACTAAACTAACTAAAATCTAAACTATAACTCTAACTAAAACTCTTAACTACTAAACTAAGTAAAACTCTAAACAAAAACTAAACTACTAAACTAACTAAAATCTAAACTACTAAACAAACTAAAAATTCTACACTAAAACTAAACTAAAACTAAACTAAACTACTAATCTAAAACTCTAACTAAAACTCTAAAATAAAACTAAACATTAAACTAAAACTAAACTTAACTACTAAACTAAAAATAAACTATAGATAAAAATGTTAAACTAAAACTTAAATATAACTAAAAAAAATATAAACTATAACACTAAACTAAAACTAAATTAAAACTAAACTAAAACTCTAAAATCTAAACTACTAAACTAACTGAAAACTCTACACTCTAACTCTAACTAAAGCTCTTAACTACTAAACTAAATTAAACTGAAAATCTAACTAAAACTCTAAAATAAAACTAAACGTTAAACTAAAACTAAACTTAACTACTAAACTAAAACTAAACTCTAACTAAAAATTCTACACTAAAACTAATCTAAAACTAAACTAAATTAAACTGAAAATCTAGCTAAAAATCTAAAATAAAACTAAACGTTAAACTAAAACTAAACTTAACTACTAAACTAAAACTAAACTCTAGCTAAAAGCGTTAAACTAAAACTGAATTAAAACTAAACAAAATATAAATTATAAAACTAAACTAAAACTAAACTAGAACTAAACTAAAAATCTAAACTAAACTAAAACTTAACTAAACTACTAAACTAACTAAAAATTTAAACTGTCTAACTAATTAAAACTAAACTCTAAACTCTAGACTACTAAACTAACTAAAAATCTAAACTATAACTCTAACTAAAACTAAACTCTAAACTCTAAACTACTAAACTAACTAGAAATCTAAACTATAACTCTAACTAAAAATCTTAACTACTAAACTAACTAAAACTCTAAACTACTAAACTAACTAAAATCTAACTACTAAACTAACTAAAATCTAAACTACTAAACTAACAAAAAATTCTACACTAAAACTAAACACTAATCTAAAACTAAACTAAATTAAACTGAAAATCTAACTAAAACTCTAAAATAAAACTAAACGTTAAACTAAAACTAAACTTAACTACTAAACTAAAACTAAACTAAGCTACTAAATTAAAACTCTAACTAAAACTAAACAAAATATAAATTATAACACTAAACTAAAACTAAACTAGAACTAAACTAAAAATCTAAACTATTAAACTAACTAAAAATTTAAACTGTCTAACTAAACTAAAAATCTAAACTACTAAACTAACTAAAAATCTAAACTATAACTCTAACTAAACCTCTTAACTAATAAAGTAACTAAAACTTTAAACCAAAACTAAACATTAATATAAAACTAAACTAAGCTAAAACCAAACTAAACTACTAAATTAAAATTCTAACTAAAACTCTTTAGCAAACTGAAGCTAAACTAAAACTCTAATCTAAAACTAAACTAACTAAAACTAAACTAAAAAACTAAACTACTAAACTAACTAAAATCTAAACCACTAAACTAAAAATCTAAACTACTAAACTAACTAAGATCTAAACTGTTAAACTAGCTAAAATTCTAAACTAAAACTAAACACAAATCTAAAACTAAAATAAATTAAACTGAAAATCTAACTTAAAATCTAAAAGAAAACTAAACATTAAACTTAAACTGAACTAAAATCTAAACTACTAAACTAACTAAAATCTAAACTTTTAAACTAACTAAAATTCTAAACTAAAACTGAACACTAACCTAAAACAAAACTAAATTAAACTGAAAATCTAACTAAAACTCTAAAATAAAACTAAACTTTAAACTATAACTAACTACTAAACTAACTAAAATCTAAACTACTAAACTAGCAAAAAATTCTACACTAAAACTAAACACTAATCTAAAACTAAACTAAATTAAACTGAAAATCTAACTAAAACTCAAAATAAAACTAAACGTTAAACTAAAACTAAACTTAACTACTAAACTAAAACTAAAAATAAATTAAGCTAATAAATTAAAACTCTAACTAAAACTAAACAAAATATAAATTATAACACTAAACTAAAACTAAACTAGAACTAAACTAAAAATCTAAACTACTAAACTAACTAAAAATTTAAACTGTCTAACTAAACTAAAAATCTAAACTATAACTCTAACTAAAACTCTTAACTACTAAACTAACTAAATCTCTAAACTAAAACTAAACATTAATATAAAACTAAACTAAACTAAAACCAAACTAAACTACTAAATTAAAACTCTAACTTAAACTCTTTAGCAAACTGTAGCTAAACTAAAACTCTAATCGAAAACTAAACTAACTAAAACTAAACTAAAAAAACTAAACTACTAAACTAACTAAAATCTAAACTACTAAACTAAAAATCTAAACTACTAAACTAACTAAGATCTAAACTTTTAAACTAACTAAAATTCTAAACTAAAACTAAACACTAATCTAAAACTAAAATAAATTAAACTGAAAATCTAACTAAAACTCTAAAAGAAAACTAAATATTAAACTAAAACTAAATTAAAAATCTAAACTACTAAAATAACTAAGATCTAAACTTTTAAACTAACTAAAATTCTAAACTAAAACTAAACACTAATCTAAAACTAAAATAAATTAAACTGAAAATCTAACTAAAACTCTAAAAGAAAACTAAACTTTAAACTAAAACTAAACTAAAAATCTAAACTAAACTAAACTAAAACTAAACTAAAGTGCTAAATTAAAACTCTAACTAAAAATCTAAACTACTAAATTAACTAAGATCTAAACTTTTAAACTAACTAAAATTCTAAACTAAAACTAAACACTAATCTAAAACTAAAATAAATTAAACTGAAAATCTAACTAAAAATCTAAAAGAAAACTAATCATTAAACTAAAACTAAACTAAAAATCAAAACTACTAAACTAACTAAAATCTAAACTAAACTAAAACTAAACTATACTGCTAAATTAAAACTCTAACAAAAACTCTTTAGTAAAACTCTAGCTAAACTAAAACTCTAAACTAAAACTAAGCTAAAACTAAACTAAAAATAAATGTAATAAATAAACTTAAAATAAACTAAAAATCTAAACTAAAACTAAACATTAAACTAAAACAAAACTAAAATCTAAACTAAACTAAAACTAAACTAAACTGCTAAATTAAACTCTAACTAAAACTCTAGCTAAACTAAAACTCTAAACTAAAACTAAGCTAAAACTAAACTAAAAATAACGGTAATAAATAAACTTAAAATAAACTAAAAATCTAAACTAACTAAAACTAAACTAAAACTAAACTAAAATCTAAACTAAACTAAACTAAAACTAAACTAAACTCTAGCTAAAATTCTAAAGTAAAACTCTAGCTAAACTAAAACTCTAAACTATAACTAAACTAGCTAAGACTAAACTAGAAATAAAGGTAATAAATAAACTTAAAATAAACTAAAAATCTAAACTAAAACTCTAAAATCAAATTAAACATTAAACTAAAACTAAACTAAATATCTAAACTAAACCAAACTAAAACTAAACTAAATAACTAATAAAAAAATAAACTAAAAATCTAAACTAAATAGGTAATAAAATAATAAACTAAAAATCTAAACTAACCCAACCTGCAATCCTCTTTTTCTAATATTTCCGCCCCCCTGATTGACTTAGAAGGAGATGTAAACAAGCCCTCTGATCGGCTGAGAAGGAAACACGTGATCTAGCTGTTTCCTGGAAACTCATAACATTTGCCTCGAGCAACAACATGAAGGAAATGTCATTGACCTGACCCCATTAGACACAATAATCCATTAAAGTGACAAAGTTCCTGTTTTTCCATTCTCACTGACAAAAACCATAAATTGCTGTTGACATCCATGAAAAACATCAAATAAATTGACCAACACACATAACCATCCAAGAAAACAGACATAAATGTGAGAAAGTTCCTGTTTTTCCATTCTCACTGACAAAAACCATAAATTGCTATTGACATCCATGAAAAACATCAAATAAATCGACCAACACACATAGCCATCCAAGAAAACAGACATCAATGTGAGAAAATTCCTGTTTTTTCATTCTCACTGACAAAAACCATAAAAACATCCATAAAAGTGAGAAAGTTCCTGTTTTTCAAATTCTCACTGACAAAAACCATAAAACAGACGTAAAAGTGAGAAAGTTCCTGTTTTTCAAATTCTCACTGACAAAAACCATAAAAACATCCATAAATTACTGTTGACATCCATGAAAAACATCAAATAAATTGACCTACACACATAACCATCCAAGAAAACAGACATCAATGTGACAAAATTCCTGTTTTTTCATTCTCACTGACAACAAACAGACATAAATTATGTAAAAAAAGTTGTAGGTGGCAGCAGGGGTGAGTGATGGGACCTCCTGAGGCATCTCTACTGTTAGTTACCCTTCAATCACTTTTGACTATTACAAAGGGCACTAGCCCTTCCGATTGTGCCAATGTATTTTTTTTTCTTGTGAATAAGTGAAGGTCTCATTCGAAAGGTCTCATTTGAGTGCCCTTTTTAATAGTCGAAAGTGATTGGAGGGCAAGTAACCCCCTCTCACGCCCGTTATTTCCCCAAATACATCCAATCAAAATTTTTAGATAGTCATTTTGTTCAACGTAGTTTAAAGTTTTAGAAATTATGTCTTTGAGGATGACAAATACCCCAAAACCCTCAGGGGGACATATCAGATTTTGTATAGAAAGCGTTGTCGTAAAAATTTCAAAAAGAACTTATTGGATTGAAAATTGAGAGGACTATTGCCCTTTCTAATAGTCTAAAGTAATTGGAGAGAAAATCATCTCCGTCCACGCCCATTATTTCCACAAATATTTCCGATCAAAATTTTGAGATAGCCATTTGGTTCAACTTAGTTGAAAGTTCAAAAAATTATGTCTCTGAGGATGAAATTCCCCCCCCCAGCACTCAGGGCAAGGGTTGTAAGTTATGCCTGGGGGACATTTGAGGTTGTTATAGAAAGCGTTGTCGTAGAAACTTCAAAAAGGGTTCATTCGATTTGAAATTGAAAGTGCTGGTGCCTTTTTTAATAGTCGAAAGTGACTGGAGGGCAACTAACCCCTCGCTTTCACCAACTATTTCCCCAAACACGTCCAAATAAAATTTTGAGATAGGCATTCTGTTCAACGTAATTGAAATGTCCGGAAATCATGTCTTTGAGGATGATACTCACCCCCACAGACCTCAGGGCAAGGGCTGTAAGTTATTCCCTGGGGGGACATTTTATAGAAAGCGTCGTAGAAACTTCAGAAAAGGCTCATTCGATTGGAAATTAAAAGCGCTAGTGGCGTTTTTAATAGTCGAAAGTGATTAAAGGGTAACTAGCCCTCCTCTCACGCCTACCGTTTCCCCAAAAAAATCCAATCAAAATTTTGAAATAGCTATTTTATTTAACGTAGTTGAAAGTTTTAGAAATTATGTCCTTGAGGATGGCAACCCCGCCACAACCCTCAAGGCTTGGGGTTGTAAGTTATGCTCTCGGGGCACATAAGTTTTTTTTTTTATAGAACGTGATGTCGTAAAAACTTCAAAAAGAGCTCATTCGATTGGAAATTGAAAGAACTAGTGCCCTTTGTGAGAGTCAAAAGTAATTGGAGGGCAACTATCCCCTCTTTCACGCCCACCATTTCCCTAAACACATCGAATGGAAAATTTGAGATAGCCATTTTGTTACACGTAATTGAAAGGTCCGGAAATGATGTCTTCCAGGATTAGAATCTCCCCACAGCCCTCAGGGCAAGAGTTGTAAATTATGCCCTGGGGGTGTATGAGGTTTCTATAGAAAGTTTTGTCGTAGAAACTTCAATAAAGGGCTTATTCGATTAGAAATCGAAATTTTTGTTACTTCCGCGTGGACCTCCGCGTAGTCTAAGAATGTATTTGCGTTAAGCTTACGGGGAGCATTGGACCAATATTGTTTTAGATTTTTTAAATTGTGTTAAGAAACATGCAAATCTTATTTGTCAGTTTAATTTCTTAGAAACCTGTAAAGAAGATCGAATTCTTCCACCTTCTTTACGTTTCAACCTACATTTAGGCACACAATCCGAAGGCCCATTTATTTAGAGAATGGTTTTAAAAACTTTAACACATATTTTAAAAGACCATAGATCCAGAAGATACGTCCTTAGTAATAAATTACTTAATTTAAAATCCTTATTATATCAGATTTTGTACCCTCAAAATTTTCACCAGATTTTACAAATCTCACATAGGTCTTTCAGACACATATTTCATTTAGCAAAAACTAGTTCATCGGAAAAATTCTCAAAACTGGAATTTCAACACTTTAAACAAACACGGATTTTCGTTCCTAGAGTTTGTCCTGGCCCGCCGTTGGAAAATTTATCCTTTAAGGTTTTTACATCGAGGGAGCTAAGTATTCTTTCAAAGGGACCAAAATTTGCAATGGCTCAAACACACGTAAATACATCAGAAATTATTACGGGCGTGGAGTCTGCTATTTTTAGCTCTCGTGGTGAATTCGAAAATCCAGACCTACTCAGAGGTGAAATTGTAAAGAGTATTCTTTATTATAGGCCATCTTTGTCACTTTCAACTCAATCAAAGGAAGAAATTAAAATCCTCCGAAATTTAAAAAAAGACAAAAACGCAGCGATAACGAAAGCGGACAAGAGAAACACAGTTGTAATTATGAATTCTGCAGATTATGAATTAAAAGTAAACACCCTTTTAATGGATAAAAATATTTACAAAGAAATAAATTTTGATCCCACGGACAAGTACACACAGAAGTTGAGAAATGAACTAGGAATTTTAAAAGATACTAGACTAATTACCCCTCAAATGTACAGAAAATTTTATCCCAAAGGTTGTTCAACCCCTAAGTTTTATGGTCTGCCTAAAATCCATAAGAAAGATATTCCGTTACGTCCAATTGTAGCATGTTATAGTTCTCCAGCTACGTGTATAGGAAGCTTCTTAGCCACCATTTTTAAGCCTCTTTTAAGCACACAGAAATCCTATATTAAAAACTCCATAGATCTTGTTGAGAAGTTAAAAAATCAAAGTAAAACAGAAAATACAATCTTATCTAGTTTTGATGCAGTTTCTATGTACACTTCATGTGATGTCCATAAATGTGAGCAGGCTTTACAAAGAAAATTAGAGGAAAATTCAGCTTGGTCGGATTACAAAACTTTGGAAATTGATACAATAATGACCCTTGTCCGTCTTTGCAATAAAATCTCCTCGTATTTTAAATTCCGAAACAAATTTTTTCTTCAAATAATGGGCTTATCCATGGGCACTGTCTTTTCTCCTTATTTGGCAAATTTTTACATGGATTTCATAGAACAGTCTGCTTTGAATAGTTTCCACTTAAAACACTCTTACCTTGTTTCGTTTTGTTGATGATATCCTTTCTGATTGGGAACATGAACAAGAATGTCTAAGAGATTTCTTGGCACATTTGAACTCTTTTGATTCAAATCTCCAGTTCACAATGGAACTCGAAGATTTAGGTAAGCTGCCTTTCTTGGATGTTTTGATTATAAAAACTACTCCTAGCCTTGAATTTTCTATATATAGAAAGCCGACTCATAATGATTGATATCTGCATTTCTCTTCCCATCACCCTCCTTCTGTGAAAAGAGAGGTAATAATCTCTTTAGTCGACAGAGTTTAAAAAATTTTTTCCCATAATCATATAAATTCTGAACTAAATTATGTCAAGGATATTCTTTTTTGCAATGGTTACCCAATCAAACTCATTGAAAATATAATAGATAAGCGATTAAAAAAGATAAAAGAACAAAATAGGGAGCTTGTCCCCCTTGATTCAGTTACACCGGCAATTGAGAAAAAAACTTTCATCGTTTTACCATACATCCCGAAACTTGGCGATAAACTTGGAAAAATTTTTAGAAAACATAATCTCTCTGTTTCTTTCAAAACCGAACAAAAAGTTGAACACTTTTTCAACTCAGGAAAGGATAAAACAGACCCTGTACTTGGTAGTGGTGTCTACAGAATCCCGTGTTCTTGTGGAAAATTTTACATTGGTAGGACCCATCTACAACTAGGTGAACGTTTGCATGAGCACAAAATTTCAATAGATAAGTACCTGAGATTAAAAAATAACAATGACAACTTTGATTCGGCATTGGCTTCGCATATTTTCGTAAATCCGACCCATCTAGTTCTGTTTGACGAGGCAATCTTAATATCAACTGTAATTGGCGTATCACAAACTTTTAAAGAGGTAATTGAGATAAAAAAATATATGAACCAAAATTTAGCAATAAATAGAGATACTGGAGATATTTCATTAAGCCCAATTTATGACAGTTTAATCTTGAAGGACTCAATCAATATTTTCACCCGAAAAAACTTAAAAGAACCTATTTGAATATCTAATCAAAACCGAAATTGTAGACAAGCTAAAATTATTGCAAGACAAAAGATCCTTGCCCAATCATCTTGGTAAATTCATTTTCATTGATTCCTGCCTGGTTTTTTATTCAGTGTCTGTTCTGCCTTTGTTTAGTAAACTTCGAAAGGTTAGATTTTCGTTTTTTTTTCTTTCTTTTTTGTTTAGCACTGAGAACGACTTGGCGGAGGTCCTTGTCGAAATATTTGCTTATATTTTGTCATCTTCATGAATCGCTGGCTGACAAAATCCTCGTTTTTTCACCCTTTTTGATTTTATTTTTCATTTTTGTTACTTTCTCTCCTCTCTGACCTTAGAGTCTTAGCTCAGAGTTTTAGTTAGAGTTCTAGTTTAGTTTATTTTTAGTTAAGAGCTTAGAGTTTTATCCTAGAGTCTTAGCTTAGAGATTTTTTAGAGTTCTTCTTTAGTTTTAGTTAAGAGCTTATAGTTTTTAGATTAGAGTCTTAGATTAGAGTTTTAGTTAGAGTTGAAGTTTAGTTATAGTTAAGAGTTTAGAGTTTTAGCTTGGAGTCATAGCTTAGAGTTTTAGTTAGAGTTTTAGTTTAGTTTAGTAATAGTTAAGTTTTTAGAGTTTTAGCTTAGAGTCTTAACTTAGAGTTTTTGTTAGAGCTTTAGTTTATCTTAGTAATAGTTAATTGTTTATAGTTTTATCTTATAGGCTTAAATTAGAGTTTTAGTTAGAGTTCTAGTTTTTTAGTTTTTTTAGTTTTAGTTAAGATTTTAGAGATTTACCTTAGTTTCTTAGCTGAGAGTTTTAGTTAGAGTTGAAGTTTAGTTATAGTTAAGAGTTTAGAGTTTTAGCTTAGAGTCTTAACTTAGAGTTTTAGTTAGAGTTTTAGTTTAGTTTTGTTTCAGATAAGAACTTAGAGTTTTAGCCTAGAGTCCTAGCTTAGAGTTTTAGTTAGAGTTGAAGTTTAGTTTAGTTATAGTTAAGAGTTTAGAGTCTTAGAGGCTTAGCTTAGAGTTTTAGCTTAGACTTTTAGCCTAGAGTTGAGGAGGGGGACAATAGATATTGATGACAATGCTAAACTAACATAACCACAAAATTCCACATTATTAAATAGAAATACCAAAACCATAGGTTAGATTAGGTTAGAGGTTTGGTTTCTCCAAGTTTAATTTAGGTTAGGTTAGGTTAGCTTATCATGAGCGCTCATGATAAGCTAACCTAACCTAACCTAACTCAAACGTGGAGAAACCTAACCTAATCTAACCTATGGTTTGGTATTTCTATGTAATAATGTGGAATTTTGTGGTTATGTTAGTTTAGTATTGTCATCAATATCTATTGTCCCCCTTCTCAACTCTAGGCTAAAACTCTTAAGTAAAAATAAACTAGAACTCTAACTAAAACTCTAAGCTAAGACTCTAAAACTCTAAACTCTTAACTATAACTAAACTAAACTTCAACTCTAACTAAAACTCTAAGCTAGGACTCTAGGCTAAAACTCTAAACTCTTATCTGAAACAAAACTAAACTACAACTCTAACTAAAACTCTAAGCTATGAATCTAATGTAAAACTTTAATTCCTTAACTAAGCTTAACTTAGAGTCAAACTAAAACTTTAAGATAACAAAAAGTTCTAAAACTCCAAACTCTTAAACGAAGCTACACTAAACTAGAGCTATAAAAAAAACTCAAAGTAAATCTTCTAAGGTAAGACTACAAACTCTTATCTAAAACTAGTCTAAACTTCAACTCTAAATAAAGCTCTAAGCTAAGACTCTAGGCTAAAACTCTAAATTCATAACTAAAACTTAACTAAACTGAAACTTTAACTAAAACTCTAATCTATGACTCTAAGCTAAAATTCTAAATTCTTAACTATAATTAAACTAAACTTCAACTCTAACTAAAACTCTAGGCTAAGATTCTAAGCTAAAACTCTAAACTCTTAACTTAAACTAAACTAGTACTTCAACAATAACTCTAAGCTAAGACTCTAAGCTAAAAACTCTAAACTCTTAACTAAAACTAATATAAACTAGAACTCTAACAAAAACTCTAAGCTAAGACTCTAAGCTAAAACTCTAAACACTTAACTAAAACTAGAGTAAACTTCAACACTAACTAAAACTCTAAGCTAAGACTCTCAGGGAAAACTCTAAAATACAACTAAACTAAACTAGAACTCTAACAAAAACTCTAAGCTAAGACTCTAAGGGAAAACTCTAAACTCTGAACTAAAACTAAATTCAACTAGAACTTCAACGAAAACTCTAAGCTAAAACTCGAAGTTAAGACTTTAAGCTAAAACTCCAAACTATTAACTAAAAATTAACCAAACCACATCTTTAAAGAAAACTATTAAAAATGACTCTAAGCTAAAACTCTTAATTTTTAACTTTAACCAAACGAAACTTGAACTCTAACTAAAACTCTAAGCTCAGACTCTAGGCTAAAACTCAAAACTCTTAACTATAGCTAAACTAAACTTCAACTCTAACTAAACTCTAAGCTAAGACTCTAGGCTAAAAGTCTCAACTCTTAACTATAACTAAGCTAAACTTCAACTCTAACTAAAACTCTAAGCTAAGACTCTATGCTAAAACTCTAAACTATTAACTATAACTAAACTTCAACTCCAACTAAAACTCTAAGCTAAAACTCTAAACTCAACTAAAACTAAACTAAACTAGAACTCTAAGCTAAAAATATAAAGTAAAACTATACTAAACTAAACTTCAACTCTAACTAAAACTCTAAGCTAAGACTATAAGGTAAAACTACAAATTCTTAACTAAAACTAAATTAAACTAGAACACTAACAAAAACTTTAAGCTAAGACTCTAAGCTAAAACTCTAAATTATTAACTATAACTAAACTAAACTAAAACTTTAAAAAAAACTCTAAGCTATGACTCTAAGCTAAAATTCTAAATTCTTAACTATAACTAAACTAAACTTTAACCCTAGCTAAAACTCTAAGCTAAGACTCTAAGCTAAGAACTCTAAACTATGAACTAAAACTAAACTAAACAAGAGCTCTAAAAAAAACTCTAAGTTAAGACTCTAAGCTAAAACTCTAAACTCTTAACTAAAACTTAACTAAACTAAAGCTTTAAATAAGACTCTAAGCTATGACTCTAAGCTAAAGCTTATAAATCTTTAAGAGAACTAAACTCTAACTAAACTAAACTTCAACTCTAACTAAAACTCTAAGCTAAGACTCAAAGCTAAAACTCCAAACTCTTAACTATAGCTAAACAAAACTTTAACTCTAAGCTAAGACTCTAGGCTAAAACTCTCAACTCCTATCTGTAACTAAACTAAACTTCAACTCTAAATAAAACTCTAAGCTAAGACTCGGATCTAAAACTTTAAACTCTTAACTATAACTAAACTTCTACTATAACTAAAACTCTAAGCTAAGACACTAAGCTAAATCTCTAAAGTCAATTTAAACTAAACTAAATGGGAACTCTAAGCTAAAAATAAAGTAAAACTAATCTAAACTAAACTTCAACTCTAACTAAAACTCTAAGCTAAGACTATAAGCTAA
Organism: Artemia sp. Qi Xiang Cuo; assembly: GCF_049724085.1. NCBI lineage: Eukaryota > Metazoa > Arthropoda > Branchiopoda > Anostraca > Artemiidae > Artemia > Artemia sp. Qi Xiang Cuo. The sequence continues at coordinate 53,799,354 of NC_142803.1, forward strand.
AACTATAAGTTCTTAACTATAAATAAACTAAACTAAAACACTAAATTAACTCTCAATCTAATAATAAAGTCTAAAAACACAAAGCTATTTAAAAAGAATGAAATGAACTTCGACTCTAACAAAAAATCTTACTTATGGAGTTATTTTATGAACCCACAATCAGAACTATAACTAAACTAAGCTAGAGACCATCAATAAACTCTAAGCTATGACTATAAGCTAAAAATCTTAATTGTGAAGTATAACTAAGCAAAACTTAAACCATATCTAAAACTCTTAACTAAGATTCTAAGGTAAAACTCTAATCTCTTAACTATAACTTAACTTCAACTCTAACTTCAACTCTCAGCTAAGACTCTAAGGTAAAACTCTAAACTCTTAACTAAAGCTAAACTAAACTAGAAATCTAAATAAAACTCTAAGGTAAGACTCTAAGCTAAAACTCTAAACTCTTAACTCTAACTAAACTAAACTTCAACTCTAACTAAAGCTCTAAGCTAAGACTCTAGGCTAAAACTCTAAATTCTTAACTAAAACTTAACTAAACTGAAACTTTAACTAAAACTCTAATCTATGACTCTAAGATAAAACTCTAAATTCTTAACTATAATTAAACTAATCTAGAACTTCAACAATAACTCTAAGCTATGACTCTAAGCTAAAAACTCTAAACTCTTAACTAAAACTAAACTAAACTAGAACTCTAACAAAAACTCTAAGCTAAGACTCTAAGCTAAAACTCCTTAACTAAAATTAGAGTAAACTTCAACTCTAACTAAAACTCTAAGCTAAGACTCTAAGGAAAAACTCTAAAATACAACTAAACTAAACTAGAACTCTAACAAAAACTCTAAGCTAAGACTCCAAGCTAAAACTCTAAACTCTTAACTATAACTAAACTTCAACTCTAACTAAAACTCTCAGCTAAGAAACTAAGGTAAAACTCTAAACTCTTAACTAAAACTAAAAAAACTAGAACTCTAACTAAAACTCTAAGCTAAGACTCTAAGCTAAAACTCTAAACTCTTAACTATAACTAAGCTAAACTAAAACTCTAACTAAAACTCTAAGTTAAGACTCTAAGCTAAAACTCTAAACTATTAACTATTAGTAAACTAAACTAGAACTCTAACTAAAACTTTAAGCTATGACTCAAATCTAAGACTCTAAATTCTTAACTATAACTAAACTTAAACTCTAACTAAAACTCTAAGCTAAGACTATAATCTAAAAAATATAAGATCTTAACTAAAGCTAAAGAAGAACTCTAAAAAACCTCTAAGCTAAGACTCTTGGCTAAAACTCTAAGCTCTTAACTAAAAATAAACTAAACTAGAACTCTAACTAAAACTCTAAGCTAAGACTCTAAGGTAAAACTCTAAACTCTTAACTATAACTAAACTAAACTAGAACTCTAACTGAAACTCTAAGCTAAGACTCTAAGGTAAAACTCTAAACTCTTAACTAAAATTAAACGAAACTCGAACTTTAACAAAAAGAAATAACTAAAACTCTAAGCTAAGACTCTTAGTTAAAACTCTAAGCTCTTCACTAAAACTTAACTAAAACTACAACTTTAACTAAAACTCTAAGCTATAACTCTATGCTAAAACTCCAAACTCTTAACTATGACTAAACTAAAACTCTAAGCTATGACTCTAAGCTAAAAATCCAAACTCTTAACTATGACTAAACTAAAACTACAAGCTGTGACTCCAAGCTAAAACTCCAAACTCTTAACTATAACTAAACTTCAACTCTAACTAAAACTCTAAGCTAAGACTCTAAGCTAAAAACTCTAAACTCTTAACTAAAACTAAACTAAACTAGAACTCTAACTAAAACTCTAAGCTAGGACTCTCGGCTAAAACTCTAAACTCTTATCTATAACTAAACTAAACTTCAACTCTAACTAAAACTCTAAGATAAGACTCTAATCTAAAACTATAAAGTAAAACTAAACTAAACTAAACTTCAACTCTAACTAAGACTCTAAGCTATGACTCTAAGGTAAAACTCTAAACTATTAACTAAAACTAAACTAAACTAGAACTCTAACAAAAACTCTAAGCTAAGCCTCTAAGCTAGAAACTCTCTACTATAACTAAACTAAACTTCAACTCTAACTAAAGCTTTAAGCTAAGACTCTAGGCTAAAACTCTAAACTCTTAACTAAAACTTAACTAAAATAGAACTCTAAATAAAACTCTAAGCAAAGATGACTCTGAGCTAAAACTCTAAATTCTTAACTATAACTAAACTAAACTTCAACTGTAACTAAAACTCTAAGCTAAGACTCTAAGGTAAAACTCTAAACTCTTAACTAAAACTAAACTAA
>NC_142803.1:53802191-53866832 GCF_049724085.1 Artemia sp. Qi Xiang Cuo
TAAATTTCAATAAAAGCGATCTTAATAAATCCGGCTTCTTAAAAACACCCAAAACACCATTTTAATCGCTCCCTTGCCGTCTAATATTTTAGATTGGCTCAATCTCAGTCTCACCTCCTCTAGCTTCAAATTTGCATCGTTCGAACATGAAGATTTAAGTAATTCCGAGTGACAGAGTTTTTGTTTTGTTTTTATTTTATAGAATAAAAAATATTTTAATCGTTGTCTTCAGTTCCTATTCGAAGTAACAGTTATTTTGCATAATATGCATTTTTCCGTTTGTAATTTGATTCGTAACCCCCAACCAAAAGAAAATCAGAAATAAAAGAAGAGTTCACACAATTCAACCACAAGAATGTTAGCCTAAAGCTGTTTTGATGGGTCTCACAAATCCAGGCACGTAAAAAGAATTTTTAGGGGAGGGGTTCAAACAATAAAAAAAAAATTAAACTCATTTTCAAAATGAACTACAAAGTAGAGAATTTTTTTTCTCAAGAATATATGAATATAAGTAAACACGAGGGGCACAAAAAGCACTGGGTTTTGCATAACATAAAGACCAAGTTTATTTAGGTTTCAAATGCATAAATGGAAAAAGTCGATGAGTTGAGGAATACAAATAAAAAAGATCAAACTGTGCAAAAACGAATCGATTTTTTGCCCCGAATTTTCACTTATATTTATTATTTTCAAATTTTTAATTTTCCAATTAAAAAAAAAATATAATTTATCATCCAAGATTACAACCTAAGTTAACACAGCCTCGGGATGTGCTCTAACTGTTGTGCTATACTGATGAAAGTGGGAACTAACTGAACAATTAAAAGTGGTTGAAAAATAGTTCACAAATTAAAAAGAAAATTGTGGGACAAAGAAATAAAAGGAAGATGGAACAAAGAGATCAGTGGGTTAATAAAATGAACTGGAAATGATTTAATTAAGAAAATTAAGGGGGATAATAAAAAAGCTATAATTTAATAAAGAAATGCCGAAAATTTACGTCTTCAGGGGGGTTGGGGCCCCAGTCCAGCCTGCGTGGCCCCTATGAATCAGTTTTTAAGTAAACTATAAACCTATCCTATACAGATACAAGACTGTTATCTTCTTCATAAAAATGGGCATTACTCTAGTTATCGTTTTCTAAAGCCAAATATCTAGTCATTGTCCTTTCTGAAGAAAACATTCTAAACGCACAAGCAGTACAAATGAATTATTTATTTTATAATTTTTCCAAATATACTGGCCCCTTCTCTTAAAATACACCCACCCCCCTGTTGATCCGGGATATGGCCCAAGTAAAATATTAAAAAAAAATCGACCAATAATATTTTTAATTTACAATATAAAAGAACATGAAAGAATGTAACGAGAAGGACTGTCATCGGAAGATTCGTCAAAACGATTAAATATATTTATACAGTTATATATGGGACCGCAGATGGGGAGGGGGGTATAATGCAAAAAAGTGACCATGATATTTGGATAAAGTTTAGCATGAAATCGAAAATCCTGGCTCAACTAACTCACCCCCTCCTCAATGCTTAGATATAACCAAAAATGTTATCATTTTTAGTTTAATATATTTTGTCAGAACCAGATGGTAATACTACCATATAAAAAAAGCACCTTTTTTATATAACCTGATTTTATGTCAAAAAACTCATAAAGGGGGGATGAGGATGTTATGGAAAGGCTAATACATGTATCATCGGGACTAGTCAATTAGCTGATATACACGCAAGATAGATGCTAAAGGAAACTAGTCAAACGGGTATCAGTCAATAGAGAATTGGATCGCTAAGCGTAGTTTGTCATTGCGTTTACAATATTTAAACTATTGTTTTTTTGGGTTTAGGGGGGGGGGGAAGTAACTAGATTAGGTTATTTATTTAATATATACTATGGTTTACCCCCACCCCCTAAAATGCAAATATATAGCCCAATTTTGGTTCTAAATTTGTATATTTGCATAATATTTTGTTTTATTTCATTAGCATTAACTAATGAAACTAGCTCCTTCTCCATATAATTTTAGTATGACTGGTAACGGAACAAGAATCAAAGTCAACTGATGAAATTGAAAGTTGGTGAGGTGACTAACTGACTATTGTCACTTGTCACTAAACAAATGATAATCGTATGCTCATGAGAGAGAATGTTATCTTAACTTACTATGCGATTCAGCGAAGTGGGCATTTTCTCATCCTAATAACTGAGGGATTGCTTGATAAGATTAAATGGCCGCGATGTGAAAAAATGTCGTTACTCATGTCAGTGTATTTAGAATGGGAATATCGGATTTTTTCACGGGGGAAAAAGTATATCAAAAAAAAAGTATAGATTGTCCTTATCAATAATGGGCGTAACATAATTTCATCAGATATTCAAGTAAGTAACAGACATGTAACGTTCTCAAAGGCGTTGTTCTATGCGTACTGTTTTATTTAAAACGTACCAAAAATGGTGCAAACGTAACCTTGGTGGCAACCCTGGAAACTAGTTTTCTTACGACTTATAAACGTCTTTCAAAGTGGTCAGTTAACATCGAATATAACGAAAAAGATTCATTTAAGCGGCGTTCACAAGTGTGTCTAGCTAGAATCCCATGTCTAGACACGTGTTAAGCCAGAATTCAATGTCTAGGCAATAACCGTTCACAAGTAAAATTCGGTGCTTAGATAAAACTGCAAATTTAGTTTCTAATTATCATTTCTAGCAATCAAGAGAGCTTATGCGGGCAAAACTTTCAAAATTGTAATCCCTATTTTTATTGTCACAAGATAATGAATGAGATAAGCCAAACAATTGCCTTAGTGTGCTTCACTATCATGTCTGGTGTTGCATATTTGTCTAAAATGAAAAAACAATTAATGAGAAAACAAAAATTAAATTTCAGTTTAAAAATGTAGACAAAAATGATGAAAATAGTGGAACTTGACACATTCTGATTGGCTGTAATTGAAAATCCTAGACATTGAATTCAAGAGTGTTGAACTGAATGTCTAGCCCAGCGCCTTGTCTAACGTGTTTAGCTAAGTGCTGAATTTTGCTTGTGAACAGTTGTTGCCTAGACATTGAATTCTGGCTAGACACATGTCTAGACATAGGATTCTAGCTAGACACGCTTGTGAACGCCGCTTTAGTTCATTCATAAAAAATGAACTAGTGTGAAAGCACAAAAGCCATAAGAACATGTAAACAGTTAAAAACTAATTGGCGGAGCTTAATGCTCATCTTCCTGCGAGAGTTCCGCTTGACAGATATAGTCGGTATGAGGGTCAGCATTTTCATTTCTTTTGGTAGCTTTTTGCCAATCAGAGTATTTCTTGCGCATTTCATAAGGTACAATCCATGAGTCAAGCGACGTTGCGGAGTGCTAAGTAAGCTGAGTTGCCCTTCAATGAGGGGGATGACATCCCCAAGAGCATATTTACTGGACTTTTGAACAATACTGAACAAAATAGATGTCTACAAATTCTGATTAGATGCTGGTTTTCCGAACTGATAGGCGCGGGGGGGAGGGTTGCCCTTAAATCACTTTTGACTCTTATAAATGGCAATAAACTTCAATGAAATAAGCCCCATCTGAAGTTTATACGACTATCCATTCCAAAAAACCTTATATGCCCCTGGGGCATAACTTACAACCCTTGTCCCAAGGCTCTTATGGGTTTTGTAAACGCTGAGGGCATTGTTATATGTTCTTTGGACCATTTTTAACAAAATTTTTATCTCAAAATTTCTGCTGGATGTATCTAGGGAAAAGAATACGTGTGTGGAGGGGGGTGACTCCACCCCTCTTCACCAAGGGTAGAGGTGGGGGACTTACTCCAAGAGTGGCACGACCCTTGTGTTTCAAGAATCATACTTTAAAAATTAGACAAAAGTTCGAACATTAGTATAGAGAGGGGGGTATTGAGCAGGGAGAAGCCCTCTTCATATACGGAAAAATGTCTGTACGTTTTAAGTTTTAATGTCACTCCTCACTTTTGGTAGAATAAACTAGTTTTTGTATTTATTTCTGATCGTTTTTCTGATACCTAATAAATCCACCCCCTCTATGGAAAATTTCCCCACAAAAAATTCCTCTGTATAAAGTTTCTCCCATGTAAAATTCTTCCGTCGGGAAATTACACCCGGACAATTCCATTCCTACTGCGAACTCTTCCCAGAAATTTTTTTGCTTACGATTCTTCCAGCAAAATACTCCGTACCGTACTTTTATTTGAAAAAAGTCTTCTATTCATTTAGTTTCTGATCCTTTTTAAGGTCATTGGGAAATATCCCTGTTTGGAATATACCCCTCCCCCTGAAAAGTTTGTCCTCCAAAAATTTTCCATGGAGAATTTCTCCTGGTGTTAATTACCCCATGGAAATTTTTCCATTGGAAAATGGTTCTTCTGGCAAACACTATAAAATTTCATTTTTTATAGGTAGGAGCTTGAAACCTCTACAGTGGGGTTGTCTGATACGATGAATCTGATGGCGGAATTTCCATTAAAATTATTTGACTTTTATTGGGTGTTTTTCACCTTTTTCGAAAATTTGGCAAATTTTCTCAGACCCACTAATGGGTAACACTATACTTAAAAATATTATACATTTCGAATTAGCATAATAAGCTAATTTCTTGGTACATCCATTCATATCAAAATTGATTCCAGATCATCAAGAATCTAATTTTTTTCTTTTGCTAACTTTTCATTTTTTGTTAGTAATACTTGATAAATAGATAAATGTTTTTGCCTGACTATTGGAAGCCGGAAGCGACGTGTTAACTAAAAAGGTGCCTGCTTGCCTATTATCTTGACTGTAGCGTAAAAGCAAGGAGAAATAAAATCGTTTATACATGAAAGAATACAAACTTGTGAAGAATTTCAAGAATATTTGCAAATAGTTGTCTGCGAGAAAGAGCATGTAACTCCGAAAAATAATAACGTTTGTAAAAAAATAACGTCTGTAAAAAATTAGCAGAAAATAAGTGTTAAGCAAATTTAGTGCTAGACAAGTAGTTTTAATACTGATTTGGTGAAAAAGGACATTTTTTTTCACACAAATATGTATCCAGCGGGGAAATATTCTATTTTACGTCGTAAATTTGCAAAATATGTCCCTTTTATGTCCCAAATTTCAAAAATATTGTGTCCCGGCACACAGGAATTTGTCCTTTGGACATAAAATATGTCCAGTCGGCAACCCTAATGGCGGCTGCCGTCAATCAAAAAAGCGATATCTCACATGACGTGTGACGAGCGAAATTGAGATTTCTACGTATCCCAAGTAAATACACTCGGTTCTATCGATTGGTCGAGTCAAAAATGCGATATCTGCAAAAATAATCAAAATATATGGTAGTTTCATTTGGTGTTATCTTCACAACTTCCGTTCTCTTGTGACTCAAAATGCAGATATCTACAGATATATTTTAAACATTTGCTTTTACTTCCATTGCAAGAGCAGATATCGCCAAATAAGGTCAACTTTTCATCACATTTGGAGTTATGTAGAAGAAAAGATTCCGTAAAACTGAAGAGCAGAATCAGGACCCGTGGTAACTTCTTGTTGAAAGAGGCCCTTATGATGGCAAGAAAAAAGTAAGGGTAATTGGCTTGTTAGGGCTGTGTACCTGTAGAAGAAAGTCTTTTGAAATTTGCAAAGATTTGACCCCAGCAAGGTTATGAGCTAGTAGGATAAGTCAGTTTAAGTTTCTAGTTTGCAATTTTGATGAAGGTTTTTCGTCATAGCTGTTCTGGGGGTTCGATTTGCAGATGATTTGCTGTTGTTAGATCACATTATTGCTTGTTTGACAAATGTTTTGTTTCTTTTTATTTCTTCAGCCTTGTAGGCTACCATAACATTTTGAGGCTATTAAGAAGAACCTGAACTCCGTTAAAATATGGCGAAAACAGGATCTTCCCCAGTCAGAACCGCTAGCTGTTTATGGGGTAGAATACCCAGTATTTTGGGGTACCCCAGATGTATGTCCTGTGTATGTCCACAGTCAGGGTGTGCACTTTAAATAGATTTTGTTTCTTCTTTTACGTGTTAAAATGTAACAGATAACAAAAGCTTTTTGTCCAGTTTTGGCCTCGAAAACGTTTATGACTGAGATATCTACTTTACATTTAAAAATTTGATGTAAAAAATGATTTTTTCACTGACGTAAAAAATCATTTTTTACATGTAAACGTTAAGTTACATTTTTTTTTACATTGCCAACCCTGTCCACACTAGAAGCAATCAATGCATGTATGCACTACTCAGGCAGTATCTATATATTTGGGGATCTGTCTCCTGTCAGAACTCTGCGCTCTCAAATTTAATGTGACATTTTATCTGTCTGGGTCAAATAATTGAATCATTAGAAAACAGACAAAAGTAGCCTTCAGTCGGGAAAGCCATTCGAATCTACCGTTTTTGCAATTTGTACCTTTAAAAGCTTTCGCGGTTCCATGGCTGTGCTGAGATCTGACTGATGGCTACTCGACTAGGTGTTAATACGGTATGCAATCCCTTCCCTTCCGAAATCTGACCTATGGTCCAAAAAGTTTCGGGAACCCTCTGCTTTACCCTGTTTATTCTTTGTATTTTCTGCTGATAACCTTGTCTTTTTTTTTTCAGGGAAACAGATCAAAACAATGCTCAAATTAGCTCAAAACAGACACAAACAATGAGATGGCAATAAAGATGACGCTTGTAGCAGTGAGATGGCGACAGCAGATATGCATGCAAATAACAGGGAAGAAGCTCCTGTCGCTGTATCCCACAAACAAAGAATCATCGGAATATGCTCTCAAAGAAACACTGACACCAAAAGAAACACCCATCAGTGGAATATTCTCAAGCCATCCATCACCACAAAAAGTTTCAGTGGACTAAACAGACTTCAGTGGACATCAACCTATTTGGCTGATGGTTCGGTTATATTGTTTGGTCCTAGGTAGTTGGATAGATGAGTAAGGTCAAAACCTCGTTCAAGTGTACATTGTCTCAATTGCTGGATTAGGATGAAAGTTTTTTTTTTTTTTTTTTTTTTTTTTCTTGCCAAGTAATTACATCTAAAGCATTATATGAATCCAGGTTGGATTTAGTGCTGGTGGAGGAAAAATCAAATATTCCTCCCTAACGGACTTTAACCCTGGTCAAGGTTTTATCTGATATTGATTATTTATTTCCCAATTTTTTGCTTATTTTAAAATGGTAGTATTAAGCAGAAGTTCTATATAAGGTAATGTTTTTTGAAGTTATGTTTTTTTTTGTATAATTAGTTAGAGTATTCTTACTACTTGTGGAATTTTGGCTTGGCTTTTGGAGATGATTTGGACTTTGTATTGTTTGTCGTTTTGGTTTTATTTGATTTCTGATTTTATTTTGAATAATAATGGTAATGATAATATTCAAAGGGGTCTGCTGAATATTAGTAAGTGTAATGGTCGTTGTTTTCTTTGTCAAGATCACTTCATCCCTCAAATTATGTTAAAAGCACTTTATATAATAAAAACTTTCAATGTTTATTAACTGGACAGGTAAATTGTAAAACAAATAATATTATCTATTTACTAGAATGTAAATATTGTCAATTACAATGTGTGGGGGAAACAATTAACGACATACATAAGAGATTTTCAGGAAATAAAAATACAATTACCAAGGAATAAACTATCAATTATCTAGTTCAGCATCTTAATGATTGTAATTGCTCAATATCTAATCTAAATATTAAAATCTTAGAAAATCTGAATCTAGAAAACCGTACTAAAGAAGAGAAAAATAATAAATAACGCAGACGAAAAGATTATTGGATCCATGCTCTGGGTACCGCATATCCTTTTGGGCTAAATGATCGAGTTGCAAAACACAGAGACATGTCCAATGTAGTTGCTAACTGTATTAATGGGTTAACTGAGCACCCTTCTTTTAATTGCCCCACTAAACGTAAAAACCGATGACGAGGACATAGGAAAAATAATAAAAAGAATTATTTAGATTTAAATGCATTTTTAATCGATTCAGGTCACATATTTGAGACTAATGGAATGGCTAGTTTAATAAAATCTTCAAATAAGTTATCAAGGAATTATTTAATAAAAGTATTCTGGATTGCAAAAAATAATACAACATGTAACTCGAAAACTAAATTAATTTATAATGCAGTTTGTATTTTAGCTAAATCAAAATTTATTTCAAAATATAATTAATCTGATAAGATTGTTAATAGGAATAATAGATTATATTTCTCTGTTAATTTTAGTTCTAAACAAATAGAAGATATTAATTTACCCAGGATCTTAAACCAGCGGAGAGTGAAGAATGCCCTTCCATGTAATTGGGTGTATAAAGATAGTCCAATTTTAACATATAAATTTTCAAAAACGATTGGTCAAATGATTTTTAACTATATTACAATACTTAAAAAACTTGACAGGGAGAGTAATTGGAAACCGGTTTGTAGTTGCGAGCAATTTTTACCGTATGTGGATCAAACTTACGAGCATGTTGTAATGGGGGATTTGTCCATTATAAAGCATCTTGATCTTCAAAATATAATGAAAATGGGTCTAAATTTCGTCTTTCTAACCGCATAAAGCCAGCAGATATTCTTAGGGGACTAAAGAATGATTTAAATTTATTTATTGATAAATGGTACAAGAAGGAGAAAATTAGTAAAGACAGATTTCAGAATTGGATAAATTTGATTTTGACTAGTGTACGAAATAGCAGGTATAGAACTAATCCAACAAATTCTGAGAAAAGTTCAATATTTTATAATGCCAATATGAAACAAGCAATTGCTAATATATAGAATGAATTTGTAATTGTACCAGTTGATAAAGCTAGCAATAATTTTGCCATAATTTGTAAGAAACTCTATTGTGATATTTTATCAAAAGAGTTACAAACAACAAATACATACGAAAAGGCTCATATAGAGGAGAATAGTTTAATTGAAAATATAGAAAAAAGAATTTTGAAAAAAATCAATATTAAAATAATGATAAACAGTTTTCTTTCTTATATTGGACGATAAAATTTCATAAAAATACACCAAAACCACGTTTTATTGCTGGGGCAGCAAGGTGTCCAACCAGAATTGCGGCTACTGACCTATCTTTAATTTTAGGAGAAATTAGAAATAAATTTAAAGCATATTGCACCGGAATTAAAAAATTTTCTAACTTTAACCCATATTGGGGCCCAAATAACTCGTTACAAGTGATAGATTCTTTAGCTAATGTTTCAGCTAAAAGAGTCGATTCATTTGGTTTTACTACTCTGTATACAAATTTGTCACTTAATTTAGTATTCGAAACATTGAAAATGGTCAAAATGAAATCTTTTCTTTTGTCTAATATCGGATTTTTGAAAATTGATACTTTTAATAAAAAAGCCCGATGGACGAATTTCTTTAGAAGTACTATTAATTCAAGATGTTGTAGCTTGGCTATGGTATGTGATTTATTGGAATTGGTTCTATTTAATACTTTTATAAGATTTAATGGGAATTTATATAAACAAACTGTTGGCATTCCTATGGGTGGAAATGCGAGTCCATTCATAGCGGACTTGTTTTTAAGTCAATTAGAATACGAATATATGATAAACAAAAATAGCCCAAGCAATGTAAAGTATAACCTTTCAAATAGTAAAAGATATCTGGACGATATCTTAGTAATAAATTAAGCAGAGTTTATTGAGATTTCAAAAAATATTTATCCACAAGAGTTCTGGAGTTGATGATGACAATTTCGATAAATATTATATTATAATCATGACTTAGAATATACATTCCTCAGATTATCAATTATTTGGTATGCAAAAATATGCAGTAATTACACAGATTTTAAGAATAAATGTAAAAAGCTGAGCGAAAAACTGATCTTAAGAGGTTTTTCTGCCAAAAAAATTAGTTGGTAATTCAAAAAATTTAGTTTTATGTATCATGAACTTTTAGGTAAATATACAAAAAATTATAAAGAAATACTGAATGATATTTTAATATTATTTCTCTTTCGTTTTTATTTTTTGGAATTTTGAATTTGTAGACTGTTTTCAAACAAGCTTGAAGAACTTTAAATCTGTAATTGGTTCCGGATATCATTAAAAGACTTTTTTTTATAACTCACATCTGGACCAGTCTTCATTTGTTCCAGAATGGTCTTTGCTCAGTGACCTCTGGGATTTTATTAAAGAAACAATGAAACTCATTTTGTATGTAATTTTTAATAGCTTTACTAGTATGCATGTATTTCACAAGTTTTACCTGACATAGGGATACCATATAGATTTTATGGTAGAGGCTCCACTATGCCGGGTAAAGAAAGTAAAGCCTCGAAACCCGTTATGGCAGGTGGTATTTCTTCTGATGAGCCCTAATGGAAGGTTCTATTGGAAATATTTCGCTAGATTTAAGGTGCTTTTGCTTGTAAATTTACAACGACTTACATTTATTGATGACGACTTTGAATGGATTTGGACATTTCTATTTGGTTGATGGTTCGGTTATACTGTTTGGTCCTAGGTAGTTGGATAGCTGAGTAAGGTCAAAACCTCGTTCAAGTGCACATTTGTCTCAATTGCTGGATTAGGATGACAGTTTTTTTTTTTTTTTTTTTTTTGCCAAGTAATTACCTCTAAAACATAATATAGTTTATCAAATACCGACTGGAAAAAGATGAGACTGAGAAAATTGGAGCAAACTATGACATGGGGATAGAAATGCGTGCGGAAAACAATGAGACCGCTACAGAAGATATGTATGCGGATAAGAGTGAGCTTAGCGACAGAGACGGTGAAATAGTCTTAGACTTGTCCACCCAATTTAATTGTCACGCAGCTAGTAACGAAGACACCAGACAAAGCCTACACAAAAAATTTACTTGATTCAGACGAAGACTTGGAGACCAACTCAGCAAGTGAGTATCAACCAGATGGAGAATCAGAAGATTCTACAGGTGGTAGTGTTCGAAGAGCAGAAAGACAAAGTACTGATGTACAAGGCTAGCTTGTCTCACTATTAGATGTAAGTGAAGTCTCTATCACCAGTGTTGAACGACAAGAAATAATAGATGTTGAAGAACCTGCTTTTGTGACAAAGAAGAAGACAAAAGTATTAGAAAAAAGGAGAAAGCAGATTGAAAAGCAAAAGCGAAAACATCCATTCAAAGGGAGTGGGTGCAAGCCCTAAAAGTGTAAGAAAAAGTGTAAGGAACTTGCAATTGATCAGAAGAGACAGATCTATGACAAGTTCCAAGAATTAAGCCAGGGAGAAAGAATCGCATACATCAAGTCGTTTTTGTTAGTGACACGCAAAAACAAAGACCACCGTCAAAGACTCGAAACACACAAAATGTAGAGACTAGTTTCGTGTATCGTGTATCACCTACCTGTTGCTGCTGAAGAACTCACGTTGGTAGTGTGCCAAAAGACGTTTCTTTCAACTTTGTGTTGCACCGGGCCGAAAGTCTTTGAGGTGATTTCGAGAAAGCTACATACCGAGGGCGTTGGATTTTCCCCTTCAGAAAAAAGAGGAAATGCTAGAAAGGTGGATGTGGACTGCGAAACTATACATATTCATATAGAATCGTTCAAGTCGTGGCAGCCCTACTACAGGAGGTATAACAGTTCGTATGTGAGATATATCCCAAGAGATTTTACGTTCGAAGCTATGTTTGCTGACTTTCGAGAAAAGTTTCCCGAGCTGCGTTGTAGTCAGAGTTCTTACCTTCGAGTTTTCCAAGAAATGAAAATATCAAACAAAATGCCAAGGTCAGATGTATGTGAAATCTGTGACTTGTTCAAAATAAAGGAGTCCAGGCAAGAGGTGTTAGACAAAGAAAGGGAGAAGCAGCAGGAGCACAGAAATCAGACAGAAAAGGCTAGTCGAGAATTTGACGAAGATACTGAGCATCCACACGGCGAGGAGAAGGCGGTGTTCACAGTTGATATGCAAAAAGTCCTAATTCTTCCCATACGGCCAGCAGTTAAAATATTGCATTTCACAGGCAGGCTAGTGAGTTTCAATGCAGTTTTGTTTCCAACGGTTTCTAGTGCTCGTACTAGCCCATCACCAGAAGTGGCATACTGTGTAGTATGGGACGAAGCAACATATGGTAGAACCGGGAATACTGTCGCCTCTGCTGTTTTTGGTCTTGTGGACGAGTTACGGGATACCAAAGAATTTTACATTCTGGTCCGATAACTGGTCTTCACAGAAAAGGAACTGGATAATCTTTTCCATGTTTGTGCGCATTGTAAACGAAGTATGGGGTCCAGAGAAAATGTCCATCAAGTTCCTGACAAAGGGACACACACATATGGCAGCTGTCAGCTTGCATGGCCTGATAGAGAAGAAAATCCGCGTGAAGCAAGTTGCTGAGGACTTTCTTGAGTTGAAAAAGGTTATGCAGGGTTCCAGAGAAAACACCCGAGTTAAAGAGCTCCAAATAAGCGATTTCTTCAAATGAAAGAATGAGAAGTCTGGGAAAAAGTCAGTTGATATTCAATTTGGAAAGATTGTACAGGCAAGTCTCATGAAAAAAGACTCGAAACTATATTATCGATATGATTTTGACAACGAACTGAAAGCTGTAGATTTTCTGAACTTCAAAGTTTCAAATTGGTATTCAGAAGCTGACATCCCCATAGTTGCCAATGCCTTTGCTGTGTCTATTATATGTAGTGATGGCAGCCAGAATAACACCATGATAACAGTCTCAGAGTCCCCAAACCCAAAACCTGATTCCGAGCTCAGTGATAATTTTCAGACAGTTATTAGAAAGCAGAAACGCAAAAAGATCTCCGCAAGCCCTCCTGAAATAACAGAGATCCCTAACTCAGTTTCAGCTATAGAATTGAAGAACAAACCAATCATTCCTTTTACCTCAACTGTAAAAGGCCACGTGTTAACTACCAAAAATATGCCGAACATTAGAATGAAAATCTTTAATGACGTAGTTTCAGTGTGAATGTTAATAGAGATGGCTCTCTTACAGTTATGTTCCAAGACAGAAAGGATGGCTGCAAAGCTCTTAACCAAAATATAATTGGCAATACACCAGTTACCTCTGAATAGTGGACTCCACCTATGAAAAACACACAGAAAATAGTGATGTATAATGTCCCAATCGAACTATTAACTGAAGACCTGAAAGATGGTCTCATGAATAATAAGGGAGAAACGCTGGAGCTCCTGGAAGTCCATAGGATGGGCAAGCCAGATGCTAATGGGCTATTAAACAGTAAGAGTGTCCTTTTTTTCTTACCAGTGAGTACCCAGTTTGACTCATTGTTCCTTTTTGGCCAACCTAAAGCTTATAAATCTTACCAAGAAAGCCTATTCAATCCTGAAAATGATTTAAGCTTGGTCACTCGTCTAAGTACTGCTCTTTTTCTGACACAATCTGCCCCACTTGCCTTTGTAATTACCCTATTTCTAGTGAAATTAGATGCTCTACAGCTCCTAAATGCATCAACTGTGGAGGTGACCACCAGTCTACAAATAGTAACTTATGTCCTAAATAAATCCAACGGGCCAAAGTTTTAAGGATAGCCCATCAAGAAAATGTCCTATTACCTCTAGTAGCTATGGAGCTTGCTAAGATTTCTAAAGTACCCTCATCTCCAAGAATTTATGAGGCTAAGAAAGCATCCTTTAGCCCTTTACCCAAATCTTGGCCATGCACTCCCAAAAATAACCAAAATCAGGTTTAGTTGTCTCCAATTGAGATATCCATCCCTTAGCAGGGTATTGAGCTTCCTAATGTAATTAAAGCAAGCCCAGCCCTCTAAATTCCTAGATCACGGCACATAGAGCATGTCACCTATTCAACTCAACCCACGGCAATTCAACTACAGATCCTACAATGGAACTGTGTCTCTCTTAATTCAAATAAACTTGGTTATCTCATTCATTATGCATCTAAGAATAAAATTGATATTATCTGTCTGCAAGAGACCAATCTTCACCAGTTTAAGAAAATTAAAATGCCTGGTTATATGGGCTACAGGAATGAAATATCTACGAATAGAAAGGGAGGAGGAGCTGCCATCTTTGTTCATGGTTCAACCCCTCATTACCCTCAACCATTAAATCTTTACAGGAATGCCATTGATATCATAGGTATTATACTTAGCCTGGCTAATGGTAGCCATCTTGTCATTAAATCATTGTATAATCCATGTGGAAACAATGATATTCAAACGGTTTTGGAATCTGAACTTTTAGGAAATATCTTTTATTCTTGAAGATTTCAATGCGCATAGCCGACTATGGGAACAAATAGTCTATAGTAACAAAGCAGGAAGAGGCATTGAGCATATTCTGTCGAATATTCCAGATCCCTTGATGTTTACTCCATTTAGTTTCCAAACCTGGTATAATAGTTCACTACTATTGACTTCCTACTTGGTCCATCTTTATATTATGGTCAAGTTCAGATGGTAAGGGTTCCCTCTCTGCAATCTGATCGTTCTGCCTCTATGTTAATTCCTCTATGTTACCCTCTATGTTAATTCACTTTTATTGGTATTAAAGGCCTCCTATCTTTATTCAAATGAGCTGCACTTCCCTAGTCCAGCATTTAATTGTTCTGGTTTTTTCGTTAATCCAGCTTCTAATTGAGTCGCTATGGATAAACTGGGATGTAATACTACATTGTAATACTGCATGTGGGATGTAAACATCCATAGCCACGTTTTCAGGCTCAGCGGGTTCGAACACGGGTTGTTCTCGTCTAGTTTCAAGTTTCTAGTTTTTCGTCTAGTTTTGTCTAGTTTCAGCGGGTTCGAAGCTTCAACCAGATGCACTTTACGCTAGATGCACTGATGCACAACGCTTAATGCACTAGACGAGAACAACCCGTGTTCGAACCTGCTGATCCGTGAACAACCCGTCTTTAAACACGGGTTGTTCGCGCCTAGTGCATCAAGCGTTGCGCAGCAGTGCATCTAGTGCATTAAACACGGGGTTGAAGCTTCGAACCCGCTGAAACTAGAAAAAACTAGACGAAAAACTAGAAACTTGAAACTAGACTAGAACAACCCGTTTTCGAACCTGCTGAGCCTGAAAACGCGGCTCATGATAAATGCTTTACCTGTATTTTAAAATATTGAGCTACAGATTTTATAATCATATTGAAATAATTTCTTTTAATGTAATTTGATGTGTAACTCCTATAAAAACACGATTAATATCTTGGCAAAATCCAAATAATAATGATAATGGTAAATACATACTAACTACGTGACTTTCTTTTGTTTTATTCTTTGTTATATAAATAAGCCACTGTTAAAGGTGTTATTTCTTTTTGTTGTAATGGTTCCACCACCTGCTGCAACAGGTGTAAAAGTGCTTTCAAACTCATTTTCTGCGTTAAAGGAATCAGACGGATTGAGTTTTATCTCCATACAAAAACATATTAGAAGATGTATTTCCACTATCGTCATCTGAAAATTCTAGTAGATTTTTAACCTTAGTCATTATACCTACATAACCGATACTTTCAATACATTTTCCATTGATAACATATTTAGAATTTCTGTACAGATTAAATTCATTATTTGTTAAAGTAGCTTCATCAGTATTTCGTTCCATTCAATCGTGTTATTTTCCCTTTTGAATAAAGGTAAGTAGTAAGGCAATACTGAATATCACGAGTGATTGCGTAATATGCCTTACCAGGGTCATTCATCTATTACTAGGAACGGTACATTGGCTTAACAGACGGGTTTCTGCAAAGTGTTATGGGTTTCCTTGAAAAAATACCAGTTTAAAAAAAAAAAATAAACACGTATCCCACGCATTTTTTGGGGGTCAAGCGGTAAGAGAGAGTGGCGGTCACACTAACTTGATTAGTAGTTGGATTCAAATATATGGAGTAATTTTCATTGTAGTTCATATTAGTAAGAGAATAGAATTCAGAGAGAGAGAATAGTTTATTTGAGAGGATATTAGTGGAGAAAAAAAAATGAGTGGTGCATTTACATTATTCGAGTAGCCAACTCAACATACACACAACAGGTGAACTTGACCGAGCCCTCCATTTTGAAAAATATTAGAGTCATAAAGTAATATAAAAGGAAGTACATTCAAGTCATTGTAAACCCAAACCAAATAAATAAGAGGGCAAAAGCTCCCCCGACTTTAAGACAGAGCAGTAACAATTAACCCCAAATAACAAAAGGAAATATCATTGAATAATTAATAGTGTTATAAAGACATGCAGACAGAAGCGCCACACATTCTTATTCACAAAATAATTAACGCATAGAAAAAATAAATAAAACCCACGGCTTTAAATACATTGAAATTTGTGGTATCTAAGCCACATGTTTTGGCCCGTGAACTCAACCTTGAAAAAAAAAAATAAATAAATAAAAAAAATGTTTTACTAGTAAATTCAAATTTCAGGGGGGACGTAGCCCCCTCCCCTCCAACAATACAAAATCTTAAGAATATAATGAGTATATTCGATAGAAACGGCAAAGCACGCTTTTTTCTATTATGTAAATAAAATCTCTTCTCCATAGCTATGTTTACAAGTTTTAATTGTGTTGAAAAACAGTTTTTTAACATTCAGAAACAAGCTTTTTCCATACATGTTGTATTTTTCCGGTTTGAATGAGAAGCTTGCGTGTTACAAAGAGAGAGAGTAAGAGTTTTGGGAGTCAAATTCCACAGGCTCTTGTTATAAACGGGTTTTGTCTAATTCCGATGTCGCGGCTATACTTACAAGCAATTTCTCAACATTTATGGTGACAATCCACGTCTGAACGACTTTCTAGTGTTAAATGATGAATGAGGCGCTGATTCCCCTATCCCTCCCCCTAATGATTTTAATAATAATTCTTTTGGGATTTCCTTGAAAAATATAATTTTTTTTTATTTTCAGTGAAAAAATAGTGCCTTCATGATTCTGAGTAATTCATTCTACCCCCCTATTTTTTGAGGGGGTGGTAACACACGGGAGACATTGTGACACTTTGATGATGGTGGTTAATCGAAGCTCTCGTTCCGTTGATGTGCCCTCATTTTCGTTAATGTCACTTATTTACTAATGAAATTAAATCTCGTACAGGCTTTTACTGAGGACATTAAATCTCGTATATGTGTTTACTAAGGACAAACATTTTTTATCAATATTAAGGTTCTCTTTAGCCCTGTTTAAAGTTTTATGTTGTTTTTAAAAGGGAATTTCACCTGTTTTTATCATATTTACATATTTTTGTTGGGAAACACACTGAAAAGCCATATTAAGAGCTATATTTGAGTTTTTTCACTGACAATTCCATTTTTTTAACCAAGCCTTGAAATTCCTAAGTGCATTTATACTGGGAAATGTCCCTAAGCTAACACAGCAAATGATAGAACCCCTACTATATTTGTGTTCCGATGTCGCGGCTATACTTACAAGCAGTTTCTCAACATTTATGTTGACAATCCACGCATGAACGACTTGCTAGTGCTAAATGATGAATGAGGCGCTGATTCCCCTATCCCTCCCTTCACCTTTGGTAGATTATTTGATTTTATTTTTGCTCAATTTTTGTTTAATGGAATTCTTTACCTTTTTTTGAAAAACTTATTTTGTAGAAAAAGTCAACATAAAAGTGTTATTCAAATTCTTCCTTGAGTAGCTACCACTGTGATGGATCTAAGCCCTTTTTGGCCCTTGATGGAATAGGCAATGGGATATTATAGTGAACATAGTTATAAATTTAATAACATAAAATATTTGATTCAAGATGTGAAATGCATTAAGAACCTTATTCGGCATTGGGTCAGGTTTATAGACTGTCTATAGACGGTCCGTAATTTAAGCTACTAAAAGTCTAAAACTATAGAGTCGTTTATTGAACAATTTTTTGCCTCACGAAAAGGCAAGGGGAGATTTGGTTTTTTTCTAATATTCAAGAATTTACTTTTGATTTCAGTTGAGTTTGTGAAAATTTAACCTTGGCCTTTTCTATTTATTTCAGCATCATTGTGTTTTAACTATATATGTGGTTATGAAGTTTTCCTAAGACTATGTATTAATAACAAAAAATGAGTAAAAAATAGTTTCGTAATTGAAAATTAAATTATGTTTGGAGGCCAATTTGACCAAATTAAGAGACCTATTATTTAATTAAAATAGGAAGCTTTTTTAAAAGTATAAAACGCTTTAATTTAGAGAGTATCATATTAAAAATATGCTTGGTTTAGCCTCCATCTAGGACTCCCGCTCTTTTCTTTATGTGTTTAAGTAGATTGAAATTTAAGTCTTTAAGCTTGCAAGCTACCTACTGAGAAAACTGAAAATAATTTTATTTTAGGAAGTTGTTGATCAAACCCCCCAGCAAAAGCGAGCAAAGTTGGATGTCACCCCTGACAGCAATGTGAGTCATAGCAAAATACATCATGAAAATACCCTCTTGTACATTTTCGAAGATTCGAGTGCTACAAGAAAACAGATAAGGATGCTTATAAAAACACAAGAAAAAGATAGACATTCACTTCTATTTAAAGGAAGAGATGTGAGGCGTTATGCTCAGTTAAACAATGCAAGGAAGCATCCTATAGTGTTTTTATGCTAAATTTCCAATTGGTCTGTGAATGTTCGTTTCTAAAAGCAGTATTTTTGTTTTATTTGAAATAAAATTCGTTGGCTTTTTTAATACTTCCATTACTCAAAGGGTCCAGATATTCTTAGAATATAGTTTATATCCTAGCCCCCTGCAATATAACCTATTCATCACTTGAAAAGCTCATTTTTAGCCTAATTGCGTAGGTACTAAAGGAACATTGAACATTTTTTCTGATTTTGTGTGTTTTCGCAAGAAAATAGCTGGTCTTTAGCAAACTTAGCCATAGCTAGTTGAAACTCTGCATAAATATCTTCATTTTTAGCCTAATTGCGAAGGTACTAAAGGAACATTGAACATTTTTCTGATTTTGTGTGTTTTTTACAAGAAAATAGCTTGTCTTTAGCAAACTTAGCCATAGCTCGTTGAAACTCTACATAAATATCTTCATTTTTAGCCTAATTGCGTAGGTACTAAAGGAACATTGAACTTTTTTTCTGATTTTGTGTGTTTTCGCAAGAAAATAGCTGGTCTTTAGCAAACTTAGCCATAGCTAGTTGAAACTCTGCATAAATATCTTCATTTTTAGCCTAATTGCGAAGGTACTAAAGGAACATTGAACATTTTTTCCGATTTTGTGTGTTTTTTGCAAGAAAATAGCTAGTCTATAGCAAACTTAGCCATAGCTAGTTGAAACTCCGCATAAATATCTTAATTTTTACCCTAATTGCGTAGCTACTAAAGGAACATTGACAATTTTTTTTCTGATTTTCTGTGTTTTCGCAAGAAAATAGCTGGTCTTTAGCAAACTTAGCCATAGCTAGTTGAAACTCTGCATAAATATCTTGATTTTTAGCCTAATTGCGTAGGTACTAAAGGAACATTGAACATTTTTTCTGATTTTGTGAGTTTTCGCAAGAAAATAGCTGGTCTTTGGCAAACTTAGCCATAGCTAGTTGAAACTCTCCATAAACATCTTCATTTTTAGCCTAATTGCGTAGCTGCTAAAGGAAAATTTTTCTTGTATCTATTGGTATCAATATTCCGTTTTTTAGAGTTTCGGTTACTATTGAGCCTTACGTGCCTGAAATCATGAATTAGAATATTTAATTAGCTGTTTGGGTTTTCAGACATAGTTTTTTAGATGTTCATGGGTGTTAGGTTCCTGGAGGGTTTTATGACTCCTCCCTCCAATGAATTCAGATGGTTTTAGGATTCATCTCCCTAGCCATAACTCCATTCAACCTTGAGCGAAGATATAAAAGTTTGATGAAGTTTGATGAAGTATTTTTCTACTTAACAACTACATTAATAACTTCCAAGATGATAGGACTGTATGACACAGAATTTATCAGTTACCGAGAGTTCAATGACTCCTCCCCGCAATGACTTCCAGGGGTTTATGACTCATCCCCACAATGAATTCAGATGGTTTTAGGACTCATCCCTCTAGTCATAACTCCATTCACCCTTGAGCGACGGTATAAAAGTTTGATGAAGAATTTTTCTACTTAACAACTACATTAATAACTTCCAAGATAATAGGACTGTATCACAAAGAATTTATCAGTTTGAAAAAATCAGCTTGTGGTATTATATTTGAATGTGCATTTTTATTATTGTCTATGGAACTCGAAGAAATTGACTGTTATCATTGGATAGTGAACTATAACATGTTTGAGTATGATAAAAGTTTGTGGAGTACTACATTACTTCATATAAACAGACTGGGATTCTATGATAGAGTGATTACACCACTTAATAATGCTGGTCGGGAACTGAGAAATGTTCAGGAGGAAGTCAGTGAAATTTGCAGCTTTTCCGGGGTTGAAGCGCTCTACGTAAAGGGCAATGTACCTACAGATAAAGTTTTAATTCAAAAGTGTGACCCTAGGATTCCACTTTTCAATCTAGAAGAGTTTAAGTGTCCTAAATTTGAAGGGGGTCATCACCGTCCTGAAGACGAGGTTAGGTTCTTCGCACAGTGGATACCTAAGAACATACCTGATCGTGATAAATCCATAAGACATGGTAAAAACTTTTCTATATCATGGGAACATCGTTTGTGGATGTTTAAGAGTGAACTCTAAGAACTATTTTTTATGTAAAAATTTGTTGTTGTGTTTTTTTTCTCAAAAAAAAATCTCTTAATACGTTTAAGCAATAAATATCTTTAAGCTTAACCCGTATTTATTCTTTAGATTAGTTCTATTGTAAGCAAGTAACAAACTCTTTCCTGAGGTCACCTCTTTGATACACAATGCAGAAACTTCATTTAAGAAACTATGAAAAATTGTAAGTAAGTAACAAGTTCTTTCTTAAGGTCACCTCTTGGATACACAATACAGAAATTTCATTAAAGAAATTATGAAAAAATTGTAAGTAAGCAGCAAATTCTTTCTTGAATTCACCTGCTGGATAAACAAAGACATTTCGTTCAAGAAATTATGACAAAATTCTAAGTAAGTAACGAACTCTTTATTGTTTACACGACTTAGATACACGATGTAGAAATTGAATTCAAGAAATTATGAAACAATTCTTAGTAAGTAACAATTTCTTTCTTGAAGTCAACTCTTGGATACACAATACGGAAATTTCATTCAAGAAAGTTTGAAAATATTTGTAAGTAAGTAACAAACTCTTTATTGATTTCACCTCTTGGATATACAGTACAGGTACTTCATTCAAGAAATTATGAAAAAATAGCAAGTAAGTTAATTTTTTTTCTCTTTATCACAAACAATTTTCACTTAGCTACATGTTGTAGAAATTTAATTCAAGAAATGATTAAAAAATTCTCAGTAAGTAAGTAACAATTTCTTTCTTGAAGTCAACTCTTGGATACACAATACGGAAATTTCATTCAAGAAATTATGAAAAAATTGTAACTAAGTAGCAAATTCTTTCTTGAATTCACCTGTTGGATAAACAAAAAGACATTTCGTTCAAGAAATTATGACAAAATTCTAAGTAAGTAACAAACTCTTTATTGTTTTCACGAGTTAGATATACGATGTAGAAATTAAATTCAAGAAATGTAACCATTTCTTTCTTGAAGTCAACTCTTGGATACACAATACGGAAATTTCATTCAAGAAATTATGAAAATATTTGTAAGTAATTAACAAACTCTTTATTGATATCACCTCTTGGATATACAGTACAGATACTTCATTCAAGAAATTATGAAAAAATAGCAAGTAAGTAGCTTTTTTTTCTCTTTATCGAAAACAATTTTCACTTAGCTACATGATGTAGAAATTTAATTCAAGAAATTATGAAAAAAATTCTCAGTAAGTAACAATTTCTTTCTTGAAGTCAACTCTTGGATACACAATACGGAAATTTCATTCAAGAAATTATGAAAAAATTGTTACTAAGTAGCATATTCTTTCTTGAATTCACCTGTTGAACAATCAAAAAGACAGCTCGTTAAAGAAATTATTACAAAATTCTAAGTAAGTAACAAAGTCTTTATTGTTTTCACGAGTTAGATATACGATGTAGAAATTAAATTCAAGAAATTTAACCATTTCTTTCTTGAAGTCAACTCATGGATACACAATACGGAAATTTCATTCAAGAAATTATGATAATATTTGTAAGTAAGTAACAAACTCTTTATTGATTTCACCTCCTGGATATACAGTACAGATACTTCTTTCAAGAAATTATGAAAAAATCGCAAGCAAGTAACTTTTTTTCTCTTTATCACAAACAATTTTCACTTAGCTACACAATGTAGAAATTTAATTCAAGAAGTTATGTAAAAAATTCTCAGTAAGTAACAATTTCTTTCTTGAAGTCAACTCTTGGATACACAATACGGGAATTTCATTCAAGAAATTATAAAAATATTTGTAAGTAAGTAACAAGCTCTTTATTGACTTCACCTCTTGAATATACAGTACAGATACTTCATTCAAGAAACGTGATTAAACACCTTTTGAAACTACATGCTATTTGCATGCCTTTCCTTGGCACCTTTCCAAACGAACGGGGATTCCCCACTGGTTCCTACACATTGCAAAAAGTGAGCAGTACGAAAACTCCACGGTTTCAGCCAGACTGGTTTTTTAGACAACACCCATTTCTAGGGGCCAATCAGAGACAGCGGAGGTTGCTCAATATACAATAACTTGATTGGTGATTGGTTACACACCACGGCGGCGCATACATAGTGAGAGAGACATGCAAAGTCGACATAGCTTTATTTCATTTTTTTAAGGTTAATTTAGACGAGGTTACGTGCGCGCACGTAACCTCGTCTAAATTAACCTTAAAAAATGAAATAAAGCTATGTCGACTTGCATGTCTCTCTCACTATGTATGCGCCGTCGTGGTGTGTAACCAATCACAATCAAGTTATTGTATATTGAGCAACCTCCGCTATCTCTGATTGGCCCCTAAAAATGGGTGTTGTCTAAAAAACCAGTCTGGCTGAAAACGTGGAGTTTTCGTACTGCTAACTTTTTGCAATGTGTAGGAACCAGTGGGGAATCCCCGCTCGTTTGGAAAGGTGCTAAGGAAAGGCATGCAAATAGCATGTAGTTTCAAAATGTGTTTAATCACGTTTCTTGAATGAAGTATCTGTACTGTATATTCAAGAGGTGAAGTCAATAAAGAGCTTGTTACTTAATTACAAATATTTTTATAATTTCTTGAATGAAATTTCCGTATTGTGTATCCAAGAGTTGACTTCAAGAAAGAAATTGTTACTTACTGAGAATTTTTACATAATTTCTTGAATTAAATTTCTACATTGTGTAGCTAAGTGAAAATTGTTTGTGATAAAGAGAAAAAAAAGTTACTTGCTTGCGATTTTTTCATAATTTCTTGAAAGAAGTATCTGTACTGTATATCCAGGAGGTGAAATCAATAAAGAGTTTGTTACTTACTTAAAAATATTTTCATAATTTCTTGAATGAAATTTCCGTATTGTGTATCCATGAGTTGACTTCAAGAAAGAAATGGTTACATTTCTTGAATTTAATTTCTACATCGTATATCTAACTCGTGAAAACAATAACGAGTTTGTTACTTACTTAGAATTTTGTAATAATTTCTTGAACGAAATGTCTTTTTGTTTATCCAACAGGTGAATTCAGAAAATTTGCTACTTAGTTACAATTCTTTCATAATTTCTTGAATGAAATTTCCGTATTGTGTATCCAAGAGTTGACTTCAAGAAAGAAATTGTTACTTACTTACTGATAATTTTTTAATAATTTCTTGAATTAAATTTCTACATCAAGTAGCTAAGTGCAAATTGCTTGTTATAAAGAGAAAAAAAAAGTTACTTACTTGCTATTTTTTCATAATTTCTTGAATGAAGTATCTGTACTGTATATCCAAGAGGTGACATCAATAAAGAGTTTGTTACTTACTTACATATATTTTCATACTTTCTTGAATGAAATTTCCATATTGTGTATCCAAGAGTTGACTTCAAGAAAGAAATTGTTACTTACTGAGAATTGTTTCATAATTTCTTGAATTAAATTTCTAGATCGTGTATCTAAATCGTGTAAACAATAGAGTTTGTTACTTACTTAGAATTTTGTGATAATTTCTTGAACGAAATGTCTTTGTTTATCCAGCAGGTGAATTCAAGAAAGAATTTACTACTTACTTACAATTTTTTCATAATTTCTTTAATGAAATTTCTGTATTGTGTATCCAAGAGATGACTTTGAGAAAGAATTCGTTACTTACTTACAATTTTTCATAGTTTCTTAAATGAAGTTTCTGCATTGTGTATCCAAGAGGTGACTTCAGGAAAGAGCTTGTTACTTGCTTACAATAGAACTATTCTAAAGAATAAAGACGGGTTAAGCTTAAAGATATTTATTGCTTAAACGTATTGAGATTTTTTTGAGAAAAAAAAACACAACAACAAATGTTTACATAAAAAATAGTACTTAGAGTTCACTCTTAAACATCCACAAACGATGGTCCCATGATATAGAAAAGTTTTTACCATGTCTTATGGATTTATCACGATCAGGTTTGTTCTTAGGTATCCACTGTGCGAAGAACCTAACCTCGTCTTCAGGACGGTGATAACCCCCTTCAAATTTAGGATACTTAAACTCTTCTAGATTGAAAAGTGGAATCCTCGGGTCAAACTTTTGAATAAAACTTTATCTGTAGGTACATTGCCCTTTAAGTACAGCGCTTCAACCCCGAAAAAGCTGCAAATTTCACTGACTTCCTCCTGAACATTTTTCAGTTCCCGACCAGCATTATTAAGTGGTGTAATCACTCTATCATAGAATCCCAGTCTGTTTATATGACGTAATGTAGTACTCCACAAGCTTTCATCATACTCAAACATGTTATAGTTCACTATCCAATGATAACAGTCAATTTCTTCGAGTTCCATAGACAATAATAAAAATTCACATTCAAATGTAACACCACAAGATGATTTTTTGAAACCGATAAATTCTGTGTCATACAGTCATATCATCTTGGAAGTTATTAATGTAGTTGTTAAGTAGAAACATACTTCATCAAACTTTTATATCTTAGCTCAAGGTTGAATGGAGTTGTGGCTAGGGGGATGAGTCCTAAAACCATCTGAATTCATTGTGGGGAGGAGTCATAAAACCCCTGGAAGTCATTGCGGGGAGGAGTCATTGAACTCTCGGTAACTGATAAATTCTGTGTCATACAGTCCTATCATCTTGGAAGTTATTAATGTAGTTGTTAAGTAGAAAAATACTTCATCAAACTTCATCAAACTTTTATATCTTCGCTCAAGGTTGAATGGAGTTATGGCTAGGGAGATGAGTCCTAAAACCATCTGAATTCATTAGAGGGAGGAGTCATAAAACCCTCCAGGAACCTAACACCCATGAACATCTAAAAAACTATGTCAGAAAACCCAAACAGCTAATTAAATATTCTAATTCATGATTTCAGGCACGTAAGGCTCAATAGTAACCGAAACTCTAAAAAACGGAATATTGATACCAATAGATACAAGAAAAATGTTCCTTTAGTAGCTACGCAATTAGGCTAAAAATGAAGATATTTATGGAGAGTTTCAACTAGCTATGGCTAAGTTTTCTAAAGACAATCTATTTTCTTGCAAAGACACACTAAATAAGGAAAAATGTTCAATGTTCATTTAGTTCCTACGCAATTAGGCTAAAAATTAAGATATTTATGCTTAGTTTTAACTAGCTATGGGTACGTTTGCTAAAGTTCAGCTATTTTCTTCCAAAAACACAGAAAATCAGAAAAAAATTTTCAATGTTCCTTTAGTAGCTACGCAATTAGGGTAAAAATTGAGATATTTATGCGGAGTTTCAACTAGCTATGGCTAAGTTTGCTATAGACTAGCTATTTTCTTGCCAAAAACACACAAAATCAGAAAAAATGTTCAATGTTCCTTTAGTACCTTCGCAATTAGGCTAAAAATGAAGATATTTATGCAGAGTTTCAACTAGCTATGGCTAAGTTTGCTAAAGACCAGCTATTTTCTTGCGAAAACACACAAAATCAGAAAAAAGTTCAATGTTCCTTTAGTACCTACGCAATTAGGCTAAAAATGAAGATATTTATGTAGAGTTTCAACTAGCTATGGCTAAGTTTTCTAAAGACTAGCTATTTTCTTGTAAAAAACACACAAAATCAGAAAAATGTTCAATGCTCCTTTAGTACCTTCGCAATTAGGCTAAAAATGAAGATATTTATGCAGAGTTTCAACTAGCTATGGCTAAGTTTGCTAAAGACCAGCTATTTTCTTGAAAAAAACACACAAAATCAGAAAAATGTTCAATGCTCCTTTAGTACCTACGCAATTAATCAAAAAATGATGATATTTATGCAGAGTTTCAACTAGCTATGGCTAAGTTTGCTAAAGACAAGCTATTTTCTTGCGAAAACACACAAAAATCAGAAAAAATGTTCAATGTTCCTTTAGTACCTACGCAATTAGGCTAAAAATGAGCTTTTCAAGTGATGAATAGGCTATATCGCAGGGGGCTAGGATATAAACTATATTCTAAGAATATCTGGACCCTTTGAGTAATGGGAGTATTAAAAAAGCCAACGACTTTTATTTGAAAAAAAAAAAAAAAAATACTGCTTTTAGAAACGAACATTCACAGACCAATTGGAAATTTAGCATAACAACACTATAGGATGCTTCCTTGCATTGTTTAACTGAGCATAACGCCTCACATTTCTTCCTTTAAATATAAGTGAATGTCTATCTTTTTATTGTGTTTTTATAAGCATCCTTATCTGTTTTCTTGTAGCACTCGAATCTTCGAAAATGTGGAAGGGGGTATTTTCATGATGTATTTTGCTATGACTCACATTGCTGTCAGGGGTGACATCCAACTTTGCTCGCTTTTGCTGGGGGGTTTGATCAACATCTTCCTAAAATAAAATTATTTTCAGCTTTCTGAGTAGGTAGCTTGCAAGCTTTAAGACCTAAATTTCAATCTACTTAAACACATAAAGAAACGAGCAGGAGTCCTAGATGGATGCTAAACCCAGCATATTTTTAATATGATACTCTCTAAATTAAAGCGTTTTATACTTTTAAAAAAGCTTCCTATTTTAATTAAACAATACGTCTCTTAATTTGGTCAAATTGGTCTCCAAAACATAATTTAATTTTCAATTGCGAAACTATTTTTTACTCATTTTTTGTTATTAATACATAGTCTTAGGAAAACTTCATAACCACATATATAGTTAAAGCCCAATAATGTTGAAATAAATAGAAAAGGCCAAGGTGAAATTTTCACAAACTCAACTGAAATCAAAAGTAAATTCTTAAAGATTAGAAGAAAACTAAATCTCTCCTTGTCTTTTCGTGAGGCAACGAATTGTTCAATAAACGACTCTATAGTTTTAGACTTTTAGTAGCTTAAATTACGGACCGTCTATAGGCAGTCTATAAATCTGGCCCGATGCCGAATAAGGTTCTTAATGCATTTCACATCTTGAATCAAATATTTTATGTTATTAAATTTATAGCTATGTTCACTATAATATCCCATTGACTATTGCATCAAGGGCCAAAAAGGGCTTAGATCCATCACAGTGGTAGCTACTCAAGGAAGAATTTGAATAGCCTTTTTATGTTGACTTTTTCTACAAAATAAGTTTTTCAAAGAAAGGTAAAGAATTCCATTAAACAAAAATTGAACAAAAATAAAATCAAATAATCTACCAAAGGTGAAGGGAGGGATAGGGGAATCAGCGCCTCATTCATCATTTAGCACTAGAAAGTCGTTCATGCGTGGATTGTCACCATAAATGTTGAGAAACTGTTTGTAAGTATAGCCGCGACATCGGAACACAAATATAGTAGGGGTTCTATCATTTGCTGTGTTAGCTTCGGGACATTTCGCAGTATAAATGCACTTAGGAATGTCAAGGCTTGGTTAAGAAAATGGAATTGTCAGTGAAAAACTCACAAATATAGCTCTTAATATGGCTTTTCAGTGTGTTTCCCCAACAAAAATATGCAAATATGAAAAAAACAGGCGAAATTCCCTTTTAAAAACAACATAAAACTTTAAACAGGGCTAAAGAGAACCTTAATATTGATAAGAAATTTTTGTCCTTAGTAAACACATATACGAGATTTAATGTCCTCAGTAAAAGCCTGTATGAGATTTAATTTCCTTAGTAAATAAGTGACATTAACGAAAATGAGGACACATCAACGGAACGAGAGCTTCGATTAACCACCATCAAAGTGTCAAAATGTCACCCGTGTGTTACCCCCCCCTAAAAAAATAGGGGGGGGGGGTGGAATGAGTTACTCAGAATCATGAAGGCACTATTTTTTCACTGAAAATAAAAAAAAAATGATATTTTTAAAGGAAATCCCTAAAGGATTATTATTAAAATCATTAGGGGGAGGGATAGGGGAATCAGCGCATCATTCATCATTTAACACTAGAAAGTCGTTCAGACGTGGATTGTCACCATAAATGTTGAGAAACTGCTTGTAAGTATAGCCGCGACATCGGAATTAGACAAAACCCATTTATAACAAGAGCCTGTGAAATTTGACTCCCAAAACTCTCACTCTCTCTCTTTGTAACACGCAAGCTTCTCATTCAAACCGGAAAAATACAACATGTATGGAAAAAGCTTGTTTCTGAATGTTAAAAAACTGTTTTTCAACACAATTAAAACTTGTAAACATAGCTGTGGAGGAGAGATTTCATTTACATAATAGAAAAAAGCGTGCTTTGCCGTTTCTATCAAATGTAGTCATTATATTCTTAAGATTTCGTATTGTTGGAGGGGAGGGGGCTACGTCCCCCTGAAATTTGAATTTACTAGTAAAGCAATTTTAATTTTTTTTTATTTATTTATTTTTTTTTCAAGGTTGAGTTCACGGGCCTAAACATGTTGCTTAGATACCACAAATTTCAATGCATTTTAAGCCGTGGGTTTTATTTGTTTTTTTCTATGCGTTAATTCTTTTGTGAATAAGAACGTGTGGCGCTTCTGTCTGCATGTCTTTATAAAACTATTAATTATTCAATGATATTTCCGTTTGTTATTTGGTGTTAATTGTTACTGCTCTGTCTTAAAGTCTGGGGAGCTTTTGCCCTCATATTTATTTGGTTTAGGTTTACAATGACTTGAAGGTACTTTCTTTTATGGTTGTTTTTATATTACTTTATGACTCAAATATGTTTCAAAATGGAGGGTTCGGTCAAGTTCACCTGTTGTGTGTATGTTGAATTGGGTACTCGTATATCATTGCTGCTGCTGCTGTCGGTTCCATCATTAATCTCCAATAATGTAAATGCACCACTCATTTTTTTTTCTCCACTTATATCCACTCAAATAAACTATTCTCTCTCTGAACTCAATTCTCTTACTTATAAGAACTACAATGAAAATTACTCCTTATATTTGAATCCAACTACTAATCAAGTTAGTGTGACCGCCGCTCTCTCTTACCGCTTGACCCCAAAAAAATGCGTGGGATACGTGTTTATATATTTATGTATTTTTTTTAAACTGGTATTTTTTCAAGGAAACCCATAACACTTTGCAGAAACCCGTCTGCTAAGCCAATGTACCGTTCCTAGTAATAGATGAATGACCCTGGTAAGGCATATTACGCAATCACTTGTGATATTCAGTATTGCCTTACTACTAAGGTACCTATCACTTGGAAGAATCCAAGATTCCACATCTTTTAAAATAAAATGATAATTTAATTGTTGAGATACATTCACATTGTTTCTCTAACTTCTATCCTTGACGGTTTCGTAACAGAAAAAGCTCAGAAAGAAATTGAGGATTTATTCGTAGGAGGTGGAAAACTAAACAAATCAGAAAATCTGTATTTCTCAGAGCTATTTTGATATACCTAATATTGTACGATTAAATTGTAACTCTTTTACGTTTTTCAAGTGTTGTAATCCAAAAGAAATTGATAGAATCAGGCAAAACCATGCATCTGACTTGAAATAAAAAAATTTATCAACTACTTTAATCAAGCAACGAAAAATCATAGATTTTCTCTAATTGATTTGAAAACAAACGTTGAATGTCTCAAGTAAAGAAAGAACTTAGATATTCGCTTAATAAAATATACGTATAATAAATGAGCAAGTTTGGAAGCTAAGGAAGT
Organism: Artemia sp. Qi Xiang Cuo; assembly: GCF_049724085.1. Taxonomy (NCBI): domain Eukaryota; kingdom Metazoa; phylum Arthropoda; class Branchiopoda; order Anostraca; family Artemiidae; genus Artemia; species Artemia sp. Qi Xiang Cuo. The sequence goes on from NC_142803.1 coordinate 53,832,388, forward strand.
AAATACTACTACTACTACTAACAACTCACCGCAGCACCAAGCCGCCTGAGGCCAACACAGCTACGCACACTCATCCTCCACCCCAATCTATTCAAAGCACAAAAAACGGAAGCAGATTACTGGATGATGATGGTAATCATGATTTACAATTGAAACGATTAATTAATCTAAGTGATCCAAAATCAGAGAATGATGCTATAAATTTAAAATCAATACAAAGATCCAGATGAAAATTTTCAAAAGAAAATGAAAGAAAGGTTGAATCAAAAATAGAGCCTATGAAGTTTTTCGAAAAGAGTATTAAGAAAGTCCTTACCTTGGAATTCTATCTATAAAAATAACTCTCTAATAAATGGAAGAGTCTACAGTTATTTATCAAAATTTCTAGAGCAGAAAATTAAAACGTATCTCAGTCTAAAACAAAATGTATAGTGCGAGTAACGCATACAAAAGTGAATGAACGAGAACCTGTTAAATTATAACTTCATAAAATACAAGCGACTAAGATTGAAAAATTTTAAGTGAATATAAAATAAGGATGTGATATTGATTTATCCTACAAACAACCACCTCAAAATCATTCAAAATTACCGTTCTTATCGCTTCTCGATAAATTTGAAATCAATAAGAAAGCTGACTTTATTGAATACACAAATTATTTATCTCCTACTCAAAAAGTAAAAATAAACAGTTGTTTGAAGAAAAAATAAAATTACCGAATTAGAAAAGAAAATATTATTGTTGGTAAATAACCTGTTAAATTATTGCTTAAAAGAAAACAAATTGAACAAATTGAGCAAGGAACAATAAAAAGGAAAGATGGCTAAATAATTGTATATCATCAACTGATTCAAAATGGTGGCTTACTTCCGTTTTTAATACTATTAGCAGATTGAATAGGTAAAGCTCCTCTAACAAGTGGTGCAGCGGCATTAGGTACACTTGCTGGAAAGATTTTTTTCGATAAAATTAAAAAGTTCTAGTTCACTTTTTAAGAGTCAAAATGAGATCGGAGAGCAACCAGCCTCCCCCCACGCCCTTTTTTCCCAAGTGCATCCGATAAAAATTGTGAGAAAGTCATTTTGTTAAAAATAGTTCAAAGATTATATGACAAAAAGTCTGGTGTTGAGACAACCCCCCAAGATCTGCGGGCAGGCGATGTAAGTTATGCCCTGGTGGCGTATATGGTTCATACAGAAGGGTTACTCGTATACACTTCAAAGAGGGATCATTTGACCGGAAATCGAAAGTTCTAGTTAAGATTTTGAGAGTCAAAAAAGATTGGGGGGCCACTAGCCCCCCCACCCACCTCTACGCCCCTTTTTCCCCAAATGTATCAAATAAAAGTTTTGAGATAGTTATTTGGTTAAAAATAGCTCAAAAGTCAGATAACAAAAACTCAAGTGTTGACACAACCCCCCAGTGTCCGGGGGCAGATGTTGTAAGTTACGCCCTGGGCCATATATGGTTCTTATGAAAGGGATGATCGTATAAACTTCAGAGTGGGCTCATTTGATTCTAAATTGAATGTTACGGTTCACTTTTTAAGAGTTAGAAGAGATCCAAGGGCAACTAGCCCCCCCCCCAAACGCCTCTTTTCCAAATCCATCTGATGAAAATTTTTAGATAGCCAATATGTTAAAAATAGTTTGAAAGTCGTATAAGAAAAACTCCAGTGTCAGTACAACCCCCAGGGCCCGAGAGCATGCGTTCTAATTTAAGCCCTGAGGGCAACTATGGCTCTTATTGAAGGGATGCTCGTAAAAAATTCAGAGAGAGCTCATTTGATTGAAAATGGAAAGTTCTAGTTCACTTTTAAAGAGTAAAAAAATATCGAATGACAATTAGCCCCTCCCCCCTACCAAGCTCTTTTTTTACCAAACCCATCCGATAAAAATTTTGAGATAGCCATTTTGTTAAAAATAGTCCAAACACCAGATAATAAAAACTCCGAGGTGGACAAAAACCCATTTTTTTTACTTTGATTGTTACTTTGATACTAGTTACGATACTTTGATGAATATTTGATTTTGAAAAAAAAGTTTGATTTTGAAATTAAAAATTTTTAAAAACTTAGAACTTTTTGCAATCAAAAATGAAAAAAAAATTAATTAACAAAAAACTACGAAAAATAAGCTTTTCAAAGAAAAGTAAAGGCCATTTTAAACTTTAGATCAGCAGATACAAATGCCCGTTAAAATTCAAACTCAGAACAACCATAAATTACTATTAAGGAATAAATGAAACCCAAAACGAACAAAAATTAAATAAACATTCATAGCAAAAAACATACTACAAGTAATGATATAAATGAATAAATAAATCTTAAAGCGAGTAATGCTTAAACTGAATAAGCAAATCATGCTTAACGAAAAAAAAATATTTTGCTATTGAATTATGAATGAAACCCAAAACTAACAAAAATTCAATAAAAAATCAATGCAATCAAACATAAAATAGATACTAATGTAAATGAATAAATAATCTTAAAAAGAGTGAAACTTAAATTGAATATGTAAATCAAGCTTTAAATGAACAAAAAATCACTACAAGAAAGATGTTGGGTATCGCCTCCTTATCTCACTGTAAAAGTTTAAAACCTATTGCGTGATTGGCGCTTTACTGAAAACTATATGTGGCTTGAACAGTCTTGAAAAGTATAAATAAAATCAAAATTGAATATTTGATAAATAATGATGATAAATAAAAGTTCAAAATAGGGATAAAATCCTTTTTAAAAGACAGCGTATAGAAATTCACAAAAACACAAGATATTTCGGTCACATATTTTTGTGAATTTCTAAAAACTGTCTATTAAAAAGGATTTTATCTCTATTTTGAACTATTATTTTATCGTCATGAAAAGGCAGCGTGGTCTCTGAAATTATCTATATAAATAATGATATTAATTGTTGAAAAATCCATCAGTTCAAGATTTTATTTCACTGCAATTTCATTTTCATTTTCAATGCTGTAAGAAATGGAAAAGCAAATATTTATAATATAATTCGTTGTCGGTGAAGCGCCAATGACGCAGTAGGCTTTAGGTTTTTATAGTTATAGGAAGGGGGCAGTATCGAAACTCTTGTTTGTAGTAAAACTATATTTGTCTTGAACCATTTTAGAAGAAACTAACAAATTAAACTTAATATTTGATATATAATAATATTTATTGCTGAAAGCTTATCAATTAAAAATTTACTGTTGATTTAATTTTTATTTTCAATATTAAGTACAAAAGAAAATATTGTAATTTTTCGTTTTCAGTAAAGCGCCAATGACACAGTAGGTTTTAGACTTTTACAGTGAAAAAATTGGGGGATACCCAAATTCTTGCTTGTAGTGATTTTTTTTCGTTTCAAGCTTGATTTGCATGTTCAATTTAAGTTTCACTCTTTTTAAGATTTATTTGTGTCATTTACATTAGTATCTATTGCATGTTTGTTTACATTGATTGTTTGTTTAATTTCTGTTAGTTTTGGATTTCATTCATACTTCAATAGCAAAATGTTTTTTTTTCGTTTTAAGCTTGACTTGCATATTTTATTTAAGTATTACTCGCTTTAAGGTTTATTTATTAATTTATATTATTACATGTTGTATTTTTTTCTATGATTGCTTATTTAATTTCTGTTCGTTTTGGGTTTCGTTTATTTTTAACAGTAATATATGGTCGTTTTGAGTTTGAATTTTAACAGGTATTTTTATCTACTGATCTTTAGTTTAAAATAGCCTTTACTTTTTTTTGAGAAACTTCTTTTTCGGAAAGTTTTTTTTTAATTAATAAATATAAAAGAATGTGGTGTAATCAATTATTACTGGATGGGATTGCCTGGGACGCATTTGACTTCTTATTTCAATCATCCCATGTATTCATCTGTAGAATTTTATGATTCTTTTGGAATCAAACCTGGAAATGAAATTGTTAATTACTTAAAGACATCAAATAAAGAAAATGCCTCTCATTCTATTCCAGTCCAAGATTTTAACGGTAAGAATTTTGATCTTTTGTGTGTTGATTATATCAAAAGAATATTTAAGGAAAAGATTCCACAGAAAATTTTTTAAAGTTTATTTTCAAATATAAATGAAGAAGAGTTAGAAAATTTGCTTATCCTTTAAGTTCTAAACATTATGGAAATGTTAGTAATGTTTTCCTAGTATCTAAATTTATATAGTGTTTCAGGTTTATCTGCCTAGGCTATTTTACGCCTTGCTTCTTGAAGTCTTGACATAGTTCTGATTGAAATACTTGAAAAGTATCTAAGAATAACAAAAAGAAAGACGGAGTATAAAACTGCTTATTTATTCTACTTAGAATTATTTGCTATGCATAAATTAGGGGAATTGACTAAAGAAGAAATAATTAAACGATAAAATTAATTACGGAATATATTATAGTTTTTTCCTCGTGAAAATATTTGAAACAAGTGAAATTAAATGTTTGTAAATATTGCACAATTCTGTAAAGTCAAAAAATAATATTTAGAAATAATTTAATAAATTTTTTAATTTTTAGCAAAACCACTCCCCCAGGCTTTTATCCTTTTCTTATGGTGCAGGTGATTTCACATAAGCATGGGTTTGAAGGCAAACCCCACAGGGTTTTTGTTTGGAGGGAAGCTGGCTGCTTCTAACTCCTAGATCTGGGGCAAGATCGTATTGCCATCATCAACTGCTACAATATTTAACATTGATTAGTATCCTCTCACTGCCTTCTACGGGCCCATTAGCACATTAACATGGGATTTTGGCAACACATACAGATATATTAACATGGGATTTTAAATGGTCCCATAGGGGGTGTACAAGTGGAGGTTTTAATCCCTCGCACCTGGGCAATGCGGTCAGCTGGCAAGATTCCAAGTGGCTGGCAGGCTTTCCGGAGTTCCACTATTATTTTTATATGAGTAATTAGGTTATGGTCGGTATATACATAAGTAGCAAAACTAGGGGCTACTACCCCAGGTGTTCCAATATAGGGAGCACAGCTAGCGACACACCCTTCCCAGATAGGGAGCCTTTAAGTAGAGCTACTAGCCCTTCATACCGTTGCACATCTGTAATGCGGCTCCTGTTTCCAGATGTGACATACTTGACGCAATCTTATTTCAGATGACGTACCTTCCACGCCATTCCCCTCTGAACTCAAATGACGTCACACGACTTACCTCGTTTTAAACGGTCAGGCACAAAATGCATGACGCAATTTTATGTAACCTTACGACAGGACCCGTGAAACCCCGCTTGTAACTTAACGACAGCACATACCTTACGCAATGATGGTTCGCATATCTTATGTGAGGACAGTGCACATCTCATGTAATGACAATGCACGCATCACTGTCACACAACACTTTTTTGACATTTCATTTTTTAGCCGAAACGTACCAAGCGTTTTTTTTTCTTATTTTTTCTTTTATTTTCTATATTTCTTTGTCCTCGCTGGGACTTGAAGGGTCAATTTCCATCCAATGGGACAGCACTCTAACCATCAGGACTAAACAGCTTTTCCCAGCATTTTTTCCTACTCATTGCATTATAAAATTAACCTATTGCACGACACCTGATATTTCCCCATTTTTTACACACGCTAGAATGTCATGTTTACAACCAAAAGTTTGCACGCAGTCGGAAAACATCTATTTACAGAAATCACACCTCTTTATTAAGTAATGCTTTTTAGGGAGTGATGCCAAATAATATTGATGATTGCTCTCATGGGTGCCTATCAGGGGGAGGGAGGCAGGAGGGGGCACCGGCCGCCTCCTGGCTGAATGATGCTGTCTTATTTTTTATATTTTGTTTTAAGATTTCTATTATATAGCATTAAAATGCCAATTAGACCAGGTAAGCCTCCCCCCTCCTGGAATTCAGCTTATTGGCGCTCATGATTACTCTCAAGATAGTTTTAGGAATAAAGGGGAAATGTATGCTTAAATTATGTAAACACCTAGGTATTAGAGACGCATCCTAAAAAATAAATCTAGAGGATTAGGGTTATTGTAAATAAAAGTTTTATTAATTAAAATAAATTTAAAACAATATTAAAACCTAGAAAAAAACTTAAAAAACACGACAAACAAAAAATAAAACTTGAAAAACCTTATAAAGAATAAAGTATAAGCAAAAAGAACAATGCATTAAAGAAAAACACATCCTAGCAATCATTTTCAGAAGGGGCAAGATTGTTATTAGAGGTAAATTTTTAGGCCCTATTAAGAGCTATTAACGAAAATGCCACCGATTTCATTGAGCAAGACTGTTAATATTTCACACCATCGTGACAATATACACACCCACCCTCCTAGCAATCATTTCCATAGGGCAGGCTTCATATTAGATGCAAGTTTCTAGGCACTATTGAGATATTTCCGACAACCCTTAAAGAAAATACATCATTTCTTTGAGTGCATGTTAGATTCTCAGCCCCCCCTCTCCACGGTAAAAATTCTGTATCGACTCCATCTTAACTTTTAAACTGTAGAACAAGTTACTCCATGTAATTCCCGCCACAGCAAGAATACTTGACTACCCCCGCACCCCCTAACAATGACCCCCAAGACATTTTTCAGACATTTCTTGTTAAAAATTATGCCTCAATCCGGTGATTCAAGTTTTCGAAAGCCATGCTTATCGTAATAACCTACAAAATACTCCACGTCACTGTTACATTACACACCTCCTCATCCATCATCCACGTAACAAACCCACCCCCCACCCCCTAGGAAATTTTTAACCTTTTCCCACCAAAAACAACCTCATGAATACAAATTAAACACTGTTTTTATTTGAACAGCGGGATTTGGCATGTCATTGCTAGAGTATGATACTCCAAGCAATTCATGCCACAACGCCACACTATTACTGAACTTTGGCACCCTCTGACATCACCCCATCACCCCCAAGACATTTTTCAGACATTTCTTGTTAAAAATTATACTTCAGCCCATTGATTCCAATTTTTCAAGAGCCTGGACTTTCATAATAACCTCCAAATCACTCTACACCACCGTTGCATTACACCCCCCTCCATCATTCACGTGGCACCATCCCCCTCCCCACCCTAGTAAATTTTCAACCATTTCCCATCGAAAATAAGCTCATGAACCTAAATTAAACACTGTTTTTCTTGAACAGCAGAACTCGGCATTTCATTGCTAGAGTGTGATATTCCAAGCAATACACGCCCCAATGCCAACTATTACTACCCTTTAGCACCCCCTGACATCGCCTTAATCACCACCAAGACATTTTTCAGACATTTCTTATTAAAAATTAAACTTCAACCTATTGATTCAAGTTTTCACGAGCCTGGACTTTCATAATAACCTCCAATATACTCCATACCACCATTGCATTACACCCCTCCCCCTCCATAAGCAACGTGGCACCACCCCTCACTATCCCTTCTAGGACATTTTCAACCATTTCCTACCGAAAATAAGCTCATGAATCTAAATTAAAAACAGTTTTTACTCTGAACAGCGGAACTCGGCATTTCATTGCTAGAGTGTGATACTCCAACCAATTCACACTACAATGCCAATTATTAATGCTCTGTGGCACACTCTGACATCGCCCCATGACCCACAAGATATTTTTCAGACATTTCTTGTTATAAATTATACTTCAAACCAATGATTCAAGTTTTTCGTGATCCTGGACTTTCATAATGACCTCCAAAACACTCCTAACCATCGTTTCATTACACATTTCCCCCTTCGTCATTCTCATGGCACCCTGCCCCCCACCTACCCTAGGAAATTTTCAAGCTTTTCTCACCAAAAATAGGCTCATGAATCTAAATTAAACACTTTTTTTAACAGCGGAAGACGGCATTTCATTGCTAGAGTGTAATTAATTTAAAAAAAAAGTTTTTCCGTGGGAAGTAAAGAGCGAAGTTAAAACTTAAAACGGACAAAAATTATTACTTCAAAGTCTATTTAATATTTATTGATATAACTATTACAAATAAACCAACTAATTACGTTTCCCTATGCTCTTATAATTATATAAAACTAGCACTTTACGGAAAACACAAATTAATATAGAGGTTTTGTTACAGTAAAAGCAAACCAATTAAGGACACTTTTTATAGAATCAAATATTATAAATCCATTTTAGGATCAATCCCTTTTAAGATAAAGCAACAATCCATTTTAGGATTGTCTTTATTCTTTACGTTTAATTTGGTATCACTTCTGCGCAATGGCTCAGTTCAATGACTGGCTCTCGTTTTGGTTCTTAAAAGGACAGGTCATGATTAGTTTGTACACAAGTTCAAAGGTAAGGCCATCTTGATAGTATTAAGACTATAGACTAGCTTTAGAATTTGTATCATAGCTTGAAATTCACTCTTGTGTAGAGAGAAATAACCGGATTTCTAGAGTTCATATTATGTCTTACTTGATCTTCATTTAAAGTGATACTAAAGCACTTTCTTACAATTTAAGACTGTATATTACCTACTATGGGGATTATAGCTGGTGAGAGCAAAATACTAGTTGATAAATCAATCCAATATTTCTGTATGCTGTTCAATTACTTCGCGGCCATTAAAAAATACTTAGTTTTACGCTTATGTTTTTAAGATATTTTAATTGTATACTGAAAGTTAATAATGTCACAACTGGTGTACGACTATGAAAAACTTTATAGATTCGTTTAGTGCTGTGAGGCTACATACACAGTTTTGACTCTTAAATCTATAATCCTGTTTTTATGCTTGACTTATGAGTTTTCAGTAAAGCGCTAGTTTTGTAAAATCATCAAAGCATAGGGAAACATAATTAGTTGATTTATTTTACTAGTTATATTAATATATATTGAATAGGCTGTGAAGCGGAACTCGGCATTTCATTGCTAGAGTGTGATACTCCAACCAATTCACGCCACAATGCCAACTATTACTGCTCTGTGGCACACTCTGACATCGCCCCATGACCTCCAAGACATTTTTAGACTTTTCTTGTTAAAATTTATACTTCAAACCTATGATTCAAGTTTTTCACGAGTCTGAACTTTCATAATTACCTCCAAAACACTCCTAACCACCGTTTCATTATACACCTCCCACTCCATCATTTACGTATCCCCCCCTTCACCCTAAGAAATTTTCACGCTTTTACCACCAAAAATAAGCTCATGAATGTAAATTAAACATTGTTTTTACTTGAACAGCGGAACACAGCATTTCATTGCTAGTGTGTGATTAATTTAAAAAATAAATTTTTTCAAGGGAAGTAAAGAGCGAAGTTGAAAGTTAAAATGGACAAAAGTTATTACTTCACAGCCTATTTAATATTTATTAATACAACTAGTAAAAATAAACCAACTAATTATGTTTACCTATGCTTTGATGATTATACGAAACTAGCACTTTACTGAAAGCACAAAATTCAAGTATAGAAACAGGATTATTGATTTAAGAGTCAAAACTGAGTATGTAGCCTGACAAGACTAAATGAATCTATAAAGCTTTTCATAGTCTTAATCCAGTTGTGACATTAGTAACTTTCAGTATACAATTAAAATTATCTTAAAAACATAAGCGTAAAACTAAATATTTCTTAATAACCGCAAAATAATTGAACAGCATACAGAAATATTGGATTGATTTATCAATCAGTATTTTACTCTCACCAGCTACAATACCAGTAGTGTGTAATATACAGTCTTAAATTGTAAGAAATATGCTTTAGTATCACTTGAAATGAAGATCAAATAAGACATAATATGAACTCTGGAAATCCGATTATTTCTCTCTATACAAGAGTGAATTTCAAGCTATGATGCAAATTCTAAAGCTAGTCTAATGTCCTAACATTATCAAGATGGCCTTACTTCGAACTTGTGCATAAACTAATCATGATATGTCCTCTTAAGAACAAAAACGAGAGATAGTCATTGAACTGAGCCATTGTGCAGAAGTGATACCAAATTAAAAGTAAAAAATAAAGACAATCCTAAAATGAATTTTTGCTTTATCTTAAAAGGGATTGTTCCTAAAATGGATTGATAATATTTTGATTCTATAAAAAGTGTCTTTAATTGGTTTGCTTTTACTGTACCAAACCTCTATATTATTTTGTATTTTTAGTAAAGCGCTAGTTTTGTATAACCATAAAAGCATAGAGAATTTTAATTAGTTGGTTTATTTGTGCTAGTTATATTAATAAGTATTAAATAGGCTGTGAAGTAATAATTTTTGTCCGTTTTAAGTTTCAACTTCGCTCTTTACTTCCATCGGAAAAGCTTTGATTTTTTTGATTATACTTTGTTCGTTTTCGATTAAAATTTAATGCAGAAACAACTCTGCCATGATCTTTTTTATTTAAACAGAATAATGTATGTTCGTTTTAAGTTTTAATGCAACTTCTTAGTTTCAGTTGAAAATTTATTTTTAATTTAATTTCTAATTATCACCGATCTAGAGGAGATAAGATTAGTCTGTAACATAAAGTTCATTATCCATACTTGAAAAAACAATACATATTTTTCAGGAACGTTTGTTTTTCGATGAGCACACAGCTGTTTTTACTTGGCCGACTTCGCCTGAAAAAGCCATAATGAAGACAAAACTTTATAAATCGCCTACTGACTAGCGGAAACTAGAAGGCTACTGTAACAAAAGAAAGCTTTTTAAAGAAGCTTGTTTAAAAGCTCATATTTATACTTAATCATTTTTTATAAATTTGACTTGATATCATTTTCCCACAAAGTGCACTTTCGGTTGTTACCCCAACTTTTTAAATGAAACAAGTGCCTTTTCCAATGAAATGACAAAAAAAGGTGATTTCAAACCTAGACAAGAGCAGAAAATAAGGGGACAAAGACGTCCCGTCCCCTCAATTACTGTCGTTAGAACTAGTACACAGGCTTCATCACAGAGTGAAGTTTGAAGGTTCAATTCAAAACTGTTAATCAATCAAGCTTAATTTTTGGTAGATGTTGACTTGAAAAGATTTTAGTTTTAGTTAATTTGTTTTTCGCAATAATTTTTTTCTTTTAATATGACTAGTTGATTTATGAAACTTACTATTAGGGTCTGGAGGGGGATTATATGTGAGAAAATCTTGTATACCTCCAGTTAAGGGCTTTGGACAATAATTATTGCAATGGTACCGTTTTATGCTTTCAAACTCTTCCGCTAAAGAAGTTGTACCAAAAGTGCCGTTTTTAGTGCTATATGGCTCTTTTGGATGGTAAAAATAATAAAAACACGTGGATATGAGTAATAGGTTTAAAACCTGCCTTCCAGGGATATGCCTTATAAAATGAGAGCATCACGCTTACAAAAATAGTGGATTATCTGAAAAGTAATCATAAAAAGGGCTAAACCATGATTGAAAAAAAATCCAAGCTGGAATCGAACTTAAGATAACCTAATTTGAAGTCTAGCGCTGTACTGGCAGAACCACGCCTCTAATAATATAATTTAATATACTGGTGTTTGTAGGACTTCAATTGTTTAGCTTATTAAGGTGGACTGGAGGTGGAAGTTGCAAGAGGTGTTCCTGAAAACCTCCAGTTAAGGGTTTTGACCCAAAATTATTACGATGATACCGTTTTATGTTCCCAAGATTTTACACTTAAGTATAAAAATATTGTTTTCAGTTCTGTATCGCACTTATGAATGGTAGAATTGATAAACAGCACGTAGATAAGAGCAAAAGTTTTCAAATGAGCCATTAAACATCAATCTAAAAATTTCTAGCATCCCACTCGCCCTAGTTTTTCCACTTGAGACATGGCCCCAAAAGTGCACTACGAAGCATAAAACTACCGCAAATCAATATCAATAAATAAATGGAACCCAAAACAAACAGAAATCAAAATAAATGCAACTTAAAACGAGCAGACATTAATCTAAATAGGGTTGCTAGCCCTATGCTTTCTAAAAGCGAAAATATATTTTGTACTTTACTGAAAAAATTCAAATATATTTACTGAAAAAAAGTGCATTGTCAGTTTAATATACATATGCTGATATTTATTCCTTAAAATCTTAATTATTTTTTTTTTATTTTTTAAAGTTATAAAAGTGAAAACATTTAAAGATATGTTTTTAGTAAAGTACAAACTATATTCTGGCTTTTAGAAAGCAAAGGGTTTAGAACCCTACTCAGATTAATTTCTGCTCGTTTTGAGTTTGACTTATTTAAATTTATGTTTGTTTTGGGTTTCATTTCTTTATTGATACTGATTTGTGGTAGTTGTAGGCTATGCTTGGTAGATTATTTGATTCTATTTTTGTTCATTTTTGGTTTAATGGATTTCTTTACTTTTTTTGAAAAATAATTTTGTGCAAAAAGTTTTTTGATTAATTTCTGTTCATTTTATATCGACATAGTTTCTTTCAGGAGGAAAGACTGAGCCTCTTCTGAAGTTAAAAAACCATCCCTTCCATAAAGACCTTAAATACCCCCTGCGTATAACTTATAACTCTTTCCCCTAATCTCTAGGGTTTGTTTCCACCCGAAAAGCCATATTATATTATAGTTAGACTGTTTTGAGGAGAATGGCTATATCAAAACTTCGATTTTATGCATTTCGGGAAAATACGAGGCGTGTGCATAACTTATACCAGGGTATAACTTACAACCCTTTTCCTGTGGGCTGGGGGGATCTGTTATCGTCAAAGACATAATTTCCAGACCTTTCTGATAGGCTGAAAAAAATTGGCTCTGTCAAAATATTAATTGGAAGTGTTTGGGGAAATGATAGGCGTCAGGTGGGTATTTGCCCCCTGATTACTTTCGACTAATAAAAAGGCACTATTCATCTTAATTTCCAATCAAACGAGCTCTTTTTGAAGCTTCTATGACAAAACTTTCTATAAAACCCGTATATGCCCCAAGGGCATAACTTACGACCCTTGTCCTGAGGGCTATGGGGGGGGTGTTGTCATCCTCAAAGACATAAGTTCCAGACCTTTCAACTAAGTTGAACAAAATGGCCATATCAGAATGTTGATCGGAAATGTTTGGTGAAATGATGGACATGGCAGGGGGGATTCTCCCTCCGATTACTGTCGACTATTTAAAAGGGCAATATCTCTCTCAATTTCCTAACGAAAGACCCCTTTTTGAAGTTTTTAAGACAATACTTTCTATAAAAACATTATATGCCCTCCGGGCAAAACTTACAACCTTAGCCCTGAGGACTATGAGGGGGGTTGTCATACTCAAAAACATAATTTTCAGACCTTCAACTACGCTCAACTGTAATGGGATTAAAATTCATAACCTCAAACCTTCCAAATTAAAGTTACCCATGTAAAATAGAATCACCCAAAATATGAACCTAAAAATTCAAGTAACCCATAGATCCAGTAAGGCTTGATCGTGCAATTTAAAAAGTAGCAAACAAATGTATCTTGATCGAATAAACTTTGTACAATATTTCCCACAGCGAATGTAGTAGCAATAAATAAATCCATCGTGAAGCAGTAGGACAAAGTGTCACAAAAATATGCAATAAATATCATTGTGACCAAATGTTACGCGACAGGTGACCAACAATACAGTTTAATTTTATGAGCTTGAATCTCCAAACTGTCAAGAGAAGGTAGAATTTATTGGACAAAAAATTAGCCACGAAAGATAAAAAATATTTTCGTGTAATCTAGCTATATTGTTCTGATACTAAGTTTAGAGTTAGGTATTCCAATGTATTGTCCCAAAACAAGTTTCATCGTGATAAATTATAAGACATCTGGAAACTAAGTGACATGTCATTAGCTATTAATTTACAAAAGTAATACTATGGTGATGAAAAAAAACTACAAAGTGATAATCTCATAGCTATAAATCGTGTGAAAGTTGAAGCAGCCAATTAGCGTATTCCCTGTCCAATAGCAATATAAGACATATTATTGGACCAATAGGTCCAATATAACACACCTTGTAGCAATGCCCGAATGTAACCTCTGACGAAATTGGATAGTAAAGTTAGTTAAGACTTAGCAGTTTTGCGCCAGTCTGGGGCAGTCTAGAGGAGTTTTCTGATAGTTCTTGACAAAACATATGTAAGTTTAGAGTGAACCTATGATCTAACCATTAATAACTTTTGACAATTTATTTGAGATAATTAATAGACCTATGTTGCAATATATATGCAGATGTGCATAATAATCTGATATTGATTTTAATTGAAGAGCAGATAATCTGATATTCCTGATCCAGTTTTGTATCGCAAACGTGAGTAAAAAATAAACACATTACTTTCTTATTTTGTGATTCCTCATGTTAGTATTTCTCAAGATAATTAGTCCTTGTGTCTCCAACCGCTCTCTAGGGAACCTGAATCCTTTTAATCTTATCTCGACTCAGTAAGGCAATTAGCATCCGCTCCCTGACTTGATCCGCTGTTTTAATCCCCCATCACCATGAAGTTCCACCCCAAACTATGGAATAAAGTCTATGTAACCTCACTAGAAAGTAGTATAAATCCTCCATTCGAAAACACAAAATAAAAACCCCCAATTTGAATAGACAAAATACCCCTCCCCCCCATTTTAATTGGCACGGCTCTGTTTAATGGAGTAAAACACAAGGACGAAATTTTCCCATAAAAAAAAGAAGTGATATATATATATATATATATATAATATATATATATATATATATATATATATATATATATATATATATATATATATATATATATATATATATATATATATATATATATATATATATATATATATATATATATATATATATATAATATAATATAATATATATATATATATATATATATATATATATATATATATATATATATATATATATATATATATATATATATATATATATATATATATATATATATATATATATATATATATATATATATATATATATATATATATATATATATATATATATATAAATTATTGAGAAATACTACGCATAGAGAAAGTGCAATATTTTGTTAGACCTAAGTTCCCTTAAGATAATAACAAAAAAAGAGCACCCCTAAGAAAAAGATAAGAATTGTAATACCCCCATAAGCCAATTGAAACTTGAAGGTGTCAAATTGAAGTACTGTCAAACAAAATCTTAAGTGCTGAATTTATTGTGTTTTTGAAGTAATTATCTATATGTCGTTAGATCCAAACAAACAATTGTTAAAACAAATATTTATTGCTAAAACAGTAGAAATTTCAAAATCTCTTCCCTCATACTATGGAGATTCAGACGTAGATGAATTTATTATACAATTAAACCAATTTGTAGAAGTAACTCAAACGGACTTAAAATCATTTTTAGGTATGCTGTTAATGAGACTAAAAAGGCAAGCGTTAACATTTTTAAAACAAATAAAGAATACCGTAGGGAATGATAATAACCTGCCAATAAACTCCATAGAGACATTACTAAAAGCGTTTCGAGAAAGATTCGTTGAAACCAGTTCAACACAAAAATTAAAGCACGGGATAGTATGTCTTGACAAAACACAAAATGTTTGGGAATACCTACACAACGCGATGGTATCAATAGAAGCAAAATATGGGAAAGAATCTGGTAGCTTATAAGATAAAATTGTGCTAAACGCTTTTTTACAAGGACTGAGCCCCAAACTATATCGAATGATAATATAAAAAAATATTCCAACATTAGAGCTAGCAGTTCAATTAGTAGAAAGAATGGTAGAAATCGACACGATTGTGGCCAACCACAATAAATCAAGAATAAATACTGTAGGAGAATCAATGCCGGGACGATCACGAGAAATTTCACCCGCATTTTTCTCAAGAGATAATTCCCCAAAACTGAATCAAAATGGATCCTTGACCCCCTACCAGAAAAAAACTGTACGTTTTGTACTGACGAACATGACAAACTACTTAAATAACCCCCCAACTATATGCTACGCATGTAATAAACAAGGGCATATTGCCAGGGAATGTCGTACTAGAAACAACTATGCAGCAGCAACCCCCAGTTTTAATAACCGTTTGTTCGGGAGAACAAACTCAAACGCCAACGGGTCAGGAAGTTATAGGAGTAACCCCTCACGCCTGCCATTGTTCCGCAGCCCCTACCAACAGGGATTGGAGTATGCGAATCTCCCCCCCCCCCAAACAGGCACAATAATTATCAGTTCCCAAGCCCAATTACGCGGCAAAACATGTGCCAATTTGATTAAAGGATAGTCTATCCTCCTAGATTTAACAGAAATACGACTGAAAACAGAGGATTTTTACCGGACGGAATATTTTTCGTCATTGCAAAATGAACAAATGCCACGAGCCGTCGGCACAAGAAATGCCAACCCACGCAATAGTAATTGGCAATCAAGACAATCAAATGTGAAGCAGCTTGCTAGAGAGGTTCCCACCGAACCCCAATGTTAAACACCAACTTATCGAATAAATACACAGGGAAACGAATTAGGACCCGAAGAAAACTAACGGGTATCCCGGAGTCCAATATTTTTTATAGCGCCCATCCAGTAATTGTACCGTCTTCAAGTGACAATAATGATATATTACCTATATTTAATGATTTTAATGTTGAAAATATTTAGTTCAAGGCACTAATACTTTCCGGTGCGACAGTTAACATAATAAACTCGAATGTATTCAATAAATTACCAGTGTATATCAAGCGACGGAAAAATTTCAATATTCCCAGTTTAACTATTGTCACAGGGCATAGGCTGGAAGCAAAAGGCTCAATACGCCTAGATGTGACAAAAGATAATAGGATCTTCCCTACCAACTTCATAATATGCAAGAATTTTCCGTACGAGGCTATAATCGGTGCCAATTTTTTAAAATCTAATAAAGTTTTATTAGATATAGCTAATCACAGACTCGTATATCAATCAGACCCTATTCTCTGACGCGTGGAGAAAGGGGAAGCAACAGTGAATAGAATAAAATCTTTTGTACCCCACTTCTCGTCCTGTAGGAGAAATTCCAGCGGTAAATGGATCGAGGAGATTAAAGCAAAAATAGGGAAAATTCAGGTGTATAGTTTAACAGATATTAAGAAAAAAGCAGAATTGTGGAACATGGTGATAAACCTCAATGCCGTTCCATTACAGCCAACCCCACTAGCGGAAGATTTGACACAACCTAACTCCAATCTTAATTTAATAGAAAATAATTTTGAAGAAAAATATTATGTATTTGCAGTGCGTTAGACAAAGATTCTCCCAAAAACAATGCAAAGAGTTCATACCTCAAAAATGGTCAAATCCGTAAATGATAACTCCGAGATTTGGTTTACATCGCTGTCGGGAGAACTACCAGAGAATCTATTTTGCGAAGAACATACCATTCTATATAAAAAAGGGGAAGGTTTTATTTGGTTGAGAAATACCCGTGAATGTGATACAATTACATTAAAAAGGGGAACGTG
Organism: Artemia sp. Qi Xiang Cuo; assembly: GCF_049724085.1. Classification (NCBI taxonomy): domain Eukaryota; kingdom Metazoa; phylum Arthropoda; class Branchiopoda; order Anostraca; family Artemiidae; genus Artemia; species Artemia sp. Qi Xiang Cuo. Next base: position 53,849,766 of record NC_142803.1, read on the forward strand.
TCTCGTTGAAATACAAGTTATTTCTGAGCGCGAGCTAGACGAGTGGAAAAACTCCAAAAGGAACTTAGTTAATAGTATTGATATAAGTAACCCAAGGGATAAATACCCACTAACAAGCTCCTAATTTTTGGAAAAATTTAAATTAGATCATGTCCAAGATGCGGAATTAAGAGAAAAATTATGCGAATGGCTATGGGACTTTAGAGATGTATTTTCTACGTGTGAAGAAGACATTGTGTTGATACCATTCTATGAACATTTTATCCAAACTACAGGGTTGCCTGTAGCTAAACAACCCTATCGTATCCCTCATCCCTACAAAAACTGGCTAAAAAATAAAATCCGCGAATTAGAGAGAAACAATATTATACGCCCAAGTATAAGCCGGTATTCAGCCCCTGTTATTATAGTACCAAAAAAGAACAAGGACCTTAGGCTCTTAGTGGACAATAGAGCCATAAACAAACAAGTAGTTAGCGATAAATTTCCCCTGTCTCGTATCGACGAAATCTTGGACTCCATTTCAAACAAAATAAAATTTTTACCTCCCTCGACCTCACACAAGGGTATCATCCTGTCAAGATAGCAGATAATGACGTTTATAAAACGGCATTTTCTACAACTGAATGTGGCTCTTATGAATATTTAAAAGTACTCTTCGGACTTAAAACTAGTTCAAGTGAACTATGTAGACCGTTGTTATATTTATTACGAGGCGTAGAGAATATTATTCATTTTGTGGATGATGTAATTTGTGTAGGAGAAAACCCAGAGGATCATATGGTCACATTAGCCAAAGTTCTTGAAAAATTCAGGGAAGGTAATCTGAAATGTAGACCCGAAAAAGTAAATTTACTTCAATCTAAAATGAAGTTCTTGGGATTGATAGTGACCCAAGACCAAATATCACCAGACCCTGACAAGAGAAAATGCGTAGAAAATCTCAAACCCCCAAAAATCATAAAACAATTGCGAGCAATTCTGGGTTTTACCAGTTATTTTAGAAAATTTATACGTAACTACGCCCAAATTGCAAAACCTCTAACGGACCTAACTAAAGAGACCTCCCAAAATATTACCTGGTCGCATGAAGCTCAAACTTCCTTAGACACTCTCAAGAAAGCACTTACTTCTGAACCAGTATTGTCACTACCTGATTTTGTAAAAGGACAATTTGTGGTCACCACTAACGCCTCGGCTCTGGGCATTTTGTGCAATTCTTTCCCAGTTATCCCCGTAGAAGACTACCCCAATTCCCTACAGAAACCCCCTCAGTATATAAAAAAAGTCATATACTATTCAAGTAGAACTTTATCAAAAGGCAAAAGCAATTATTCTGCAACGCAATTAGAGCTACTATCTATAATTTACCACTTAGACAGATTTAGACATTTTTTAGTTGGTCGAAAATTTAAGCTGCGTTCGAACCATAAAAGCTTACAGTACCTAAGCCCATTCAAAAATCCAACGGGAATTTTAGCTAGATGGATAATGAAAATCCAAGATCTGGATTATGAATTTGAGCATTTGACGGGTAAACAAAATGTCCTCTTTGATTACTTGAGAAGATACCCCGAAAATAACTCTTAGGCTAATGAAAATAAAGAAATAAATGCTAACAACCCCAGTAAACGAAAACACAAGAAGAATAAACCTGAAATGCAAATAGAATAAAACGAGATTAATTATTGTCCTTTATCATTTGCAAATGTTAAAAGACACCAAATTAGGGATGAAATGTGTTCGACTCTCATTATTTATTTTGTGAATTTTGATAACCTGCCCGATAAGTTCAAAGCCCCGAGAAGGGAAATCGATAATTTTTATTACGATTTAGACAAAGAAATCCTTTGCAGGATATTAACAGGCGATACAAATAGAAATAAAACTTCCATAATTCCACTCTTACCCCAAAGTTTAATAGTAGCTGCTTTCGAATTCTTTCATTCGGATACAGGCAGACATTTGGGAATCACAAAAACCTACCATAGATTAAAACAATATTTCTTTGTTCCTTCAGCACTAACCAAACTCAAAGACTTCATAAATAATTGAGAATCACGTAATTTGAGAAAGAATCCCCAAACTTATACCCACCCTCCAATAGGAACAATCCCAACAGAAAAATACCCTTTTGATAAAATTTCTTTTGATTTATATGGAACCAGTGTAGGTTTAACTGTTTCTAAAAGAAGACCAACATGTGTGCGTGGTGTAATCGATTATTTTAAAGGGTTTATGTTTGCTAAAACATTAAAAAATCAAAGCGCATATGCCACAAGCAAAGCATTAGCAAAATAATTTTTGAATTTTGGCATTCCAACCACCGGTTTAAGAGACAATGGGAGCAACTTTGTTTCCAAAGTAACCAAGGACTTGATGAGTCTTCTCAATATAAATAAATTAGTGACATCCCCTTGCCACCCCCAAGCAAACGGCAAAATATAAAATCGCCACAAGATATTTTCGAACGTCTTGAGTATTTACACAAAAGACAGAAAAATGAATGGGACAAATTCTTACCATAATTAACCAACGTGATCAATACCGCATTTTTGGAAGTGACTAAAGAAACTCCCTTTCATTTATTATTCGGCCGCAATTTCAAAATACCGTATCAGGAAGTTATAGAATTCAGACAGTATTACAACAATACAGAGGATTATAAACAGGAGTTCATAAACAGAACGAGAAAAACTTACAAGATAGTTAGGCAGGAACTAGAAAAATCAAAAATGAATCTAAGCAGAATGACCTCCCCCATCTCAAGAGAAACATATATTTCAAAATAGGAGATTGCGTTTATCTAAGAAATGAAGCTAAAACCGAAGGCAAGAAACTCTCCAATTGATACTCTTGACCTTATAGAATAACCAAAAAATATGACAACGGTTTTACTTTTAAAGTGATAAATCCTGATACTGGAAGAACTTATAAGGCACACGTTAGTCGAAAAAAAGAGCTAAATTTCCGGAAAAAAGGGCATCGCAACCGGTGTCTGACGAATCGGCAGAAAAAGTTATGGAAAACAAATTCCCTCGGTCTAGGCTGACGGAATTAAAACCTTTTAATTTCAAACAATGATTTCAAAAATGACAGTGACGAGGAAAATTTTGAAGAACTCTTAGCTATGAAAAATCTAGTTGTCCCAAAAACAAAATCTTAAATACCAGTAGGAATAAAAACGCCGAAAGGTCCAAAAAGTTCATCGTTCGAAAGCTCAGAAGAATTAGACTATACGCTATCCCCGAAAACCCCTTTTTTTCCCGATAGAATTTCGACCCCTTGTCCCCCCAAAAGGTTTCCAGATGATATGGTATCACCAGCAACCCCGATAGAGAGACCCCTACCGTTACAAGATGACTTAAATAGAGCTATGGAAACCCCTGGTGTCAAGATAAAGGAAACTCCACCCAAGGACACAAACAATAAAAATTTAAGAGAAGCTATGGACATAATCAATTTTCCTATAAAAACAAGGCAAAGTACATTGCCTTGGACCAAAGAATCCCCTGAAGATGTAAATCTAGGGCAATATCATGACATAACGGTGTCTAAACTTAGGCCCAAGGAATCGTCCTCTTCGCGACAGACCAGGATAAAGAAAATACCCCACCCCCTGAAGATATGGCGTTCAAACAATGGAGACACCCTACACAAACATTCTACTCCTTCAAAAGCTCTCAAGAACCTTTTAACTCTCCTGAAACAAGAATTCAGCATGAGGAAATGGAAAATAAACCTTCCACCTCAAGAGGCAAAGAAGTATCTGAAGCTAGTGCAGGTGATACCCCAAAGTTACAAAGGACCACCCCTGAAAGCCCTAATGATGAATCTTCAGAGACCAGTTCTGCTGAGTCAGATGACGGATCAGTTCCAGAAGAGCCTCAAGACACACAAAAACGAAAACCAACTTCGGCTGCAGCCCATGCAAAAGAGGCTAAATTAAAAGGTCGAAAATTCCTATGGAAGCAATACAAGAAGTTTGACCTAATCTCTATGGGAAAGTCTAAAAAGAATAAAACGCAAGAAAGCGAAGAGAAAGTGACCACAAAATCTGGTAGAGTGGTTAAGAAACCAGATAAGTGGAAATACGTCTAGAGACCAAGTACTTAAAAACTCATAAAATAATGTTGATACAAATTTGAGTAGGATAATTACGCAAAAAATCCTTAAAACAATAGTGTTTGGATACGACACTTGAATAAGGGTTATCTGTAAAGGTTGAAGGAAATTAATAGTTAAATTTTGCAGATAATCTGAATTCCAGCTTGATAGAAAACCCTGAAGTTAGAAGCAGAACAAGAATTTTTCGACCCTTCCCCCAAAAATCAGGTGCTATCCCGTTGCTAACGGAACGATTATGGATCAATTACTCCTGAGGCGATCGAAACTTCTAGATGCTACGGCAAAATTGATAAAAGAAGTATTGAAAATCGAAAACATGATAGAAGTCACACTTAAATCTCTTAGCGAAGTTAAGGCCTCCAAGGAAAAAATAAACAAAAAAATAAATGAGATCCTTGTGACTAAACAAATAAATAAACTAATCGAGACTGAGTTTATGGAAGTTAAGGAACAGGCCGCAAAAATCCAGAATGAAATGGAATCAATTAGCGAAGCTACAGTTGTCAAGGGATACAATTACTTCGATAAGCTCCTAAAACCACAAGGCTTATATAATAAAATGCAAGAAATCCGTAAAAAAGTAGAAGAATATAGAAACAATACTGTCTTAACTGCAACAGAAGCGGTACAAGAAGCACAGATACCGGAACAAGTCAAGCTTCTAAACTTACAGCCTGAATACGACCACCTAAAAGCACAAAAAGAAATAATTAAACTACGACAGGAAAGCTTAGAAAAACAAACTGGAAGAAAACAAGACAGAAATCAGCAAAGAATTGCAAAAGCAGAGAGGATTTTGTTCAAACTTGAAAAAAGCGGTGGAAACCTTATTTACAATTGACATCAACCTACCCTTCAGCCTAAAACTGGAAAATATTCTTGCTAGCGCATATAATGAAAGACCACCACAACCCCCATATTTTACGATCCCAAATTAGGCTCAGCATCCTCTTATAAACCGCCAAACAGAGTCTACTCAACAAAACCCTCCAACCTATGATAGCATAACTGCTAGGACTCATTGCCCCATTATCCAAGTAAATGACCTAACTGGCCAGTGCTCCTCAAAAACTTCTCCACCACAAGGAACGCCCATAGTACAACTGTTACCGTCCGATACAGAAAACTAGGAAAATATCGAGTAGTGCAGCCGTTTTAATTCAAAAAAAGGTAAAAGATTTTTATCGCTTAAATATTTAACCTATAAAAAAATAAGTAAATGTTTTTACAAGTAAAGTATAATAAATTGTGCAAAAAGGGGTATGAGGCTAGGTAAGTAACTCGTGCGAGATCATGTTAAACTAGAGAACTCATATTTGCATGGTGTCGGCAGTCATGTGGGATGTTAAACTAGAAATCTTACATTATTGTTAACGTCATAGGGAACAATGTTAAATTCTCTTAAGGCTTTTCATTTCTTTCCTGGTTCTTTGAATAATCTCGTCTATACCCACATTCTGAAGATGAGTAGAATAAAATACTGTATTTTTCATTCTGCAGTGGAAGTTGAAGTATAATTGAAGCAGCTGTCCTAGTTTTGCCTATCCCAGGTGGCCCCTGGAGTAAGTAGATATGAGGTTCATTAGGACTCTCCATGCATTGAGATAAAATTGAATTCAGTGCATACTTTTGATCGTAGTCGAGATATTCAAAATGTGGATCTAAAGAAACTCTTTTAGTATTTCGAGGTTTGATATACTTTGACTGTAATATCATCTTCTTCAAAGGTGACTCATTAATCTTAAGTACCAAAGGGTATATTCGAACTAAAGATTTTATGGATGTAGCTACTACTTTAAAATATATCGGATCGTCATTGCCCTATTAGTGGCAATGTTAAAAAAATTAACTCTGTGTTAGTGGTCAATTTTATCTAATGTCTTATCCAAATTCGTAAAAACTGCACGCGATCGACATAATTGAACATTGTATTACAGGATATCCTAATTTTTTCTTTTACCTTCATCATAAGACATAATTAGTACTTTTATTATTGCTAAGGAGCCTTATTTTAAAATAACAAACACTTTTAACCCATTAGATTTGATCGTACACAGACACAATGTACAGAGATTACTTTCAAGATTTTCAATACCGTTTTAACAATTGGTCAAAAGTAAAACCTTATTTTAGCAATATTTTGTTATCATTATTAATGTTATCACAATAGTAATTCATAAGACACGCAGTGTTTAGTTGCTTAAATAATCAATAACCCTTTCTCTCAGTAAACTCGAAAGAGAAAAAAGGCAGGCGAAGCAACCAAAAGTATTCTTTTAAGACTAAAGTAAAATCAGCCGATTGAAAAACCCTTACAGATCGCTTTAGTCACCCCCCATAAACTAAGTGGATGAATAACACTGTGGTTTTTCCTAAAAAAATCACACCTTTTACTTCGGATGTTATTAATCTTGTACATAGCTCGATTGGCCCCATGTAAAATGTTAATCCGAGATAAAAACTTTACGCTCGTAACTTTCAAACGCGTTTGAGAAACCACAAAAAAATTCATGGCAAATCAGTCGGTTCGGCTACGCATTTTTTCCTAAAAAGTCCAAAAAATACATGAATTAGTGTACTATCCTGTTTTGAAACCTAAATAAACAAAGAGGAATAATTGCTAAAGAATCGAAAAAAAAATCAATACCCTAGGCATAAGAATAAACCAAAAATTATAGCATTTAAAATATTAATTTTGGCCCGTAAATGTCGACTATTAGCAAAAAAAATATATAATGGAAAAATATACGCATAAACAAGGACGTTCAAATTCCAAGGCGTGTATTAAAAAACATATAATAAACGCGTCAATTTGAACGATTTGCAGGCTCCTTGTTGACAATCAAATTATGACAATAGTTTAATCTAATTCTTCGAGAATAAGGAGGAAGCCTTTTTTTCTCTTGACGAAAATTTCTAAAAAATAAATTTGTACTAATCTTCTCACGATCATAGAATAACATCGTAAGATTAGTCTAACCCTAGAATAATCATGATAAAATAATGCGTAAACAGGCAATAAAACGCAATCCAAATTCTGTATATTTTCGCAAAAGATACGGGTTCTGCAAGGTATATTGTTAATGCGGGTTGGTCAAAATTGGACAAATATAAGCCTGCCAATACGCAGACTAACAACCGAAATCAATTACAGAATAACGAGTTAAAATACAAATAAACAATTCTCCCAAATATTACCGTAATTCGTGAAAGTTAAATGAAAACCACAATATTTAATAATTTTCACTAACCTTATGAGTTGATCACGGCACGCGATTCTTGCCAAATCCTGTTCCCTCAAAGAAGGAGCGTAACGTAATCAACTGTATGTTATCCATGAAAATTCAGTTTTACAAATATATGCTATTTTAGAGTCCAAAACACTATGTATTCATTAAGGCACACATAAGTTTGAACTAAGGCTAAAAAAAATGAAACGGACATTTATAAGAAAGTATGAGTGACCCAAAAGTGGTTTCTACTTTTAGGACAATGGGGGAAGCCGTAAATTACCAAAATTTGATGAATACATGAATAGGCGACCATCTTTTGATGTCCTATATTCAACACCTAAAATCAAAATTTGTTTCTTGTTCAAAAACATTTTTGAATATACCCTGAATTGGAAGGTATCACGATAAATCTAAGTATCGCAAGAACTTTCTCTTCAGGACAAACCCCTGTAAAATACTAAGCAAGGAAAAAATATATACAATATTTAGAGTAACTAATAGTTTGTACCTTAGGGACGGAATCGGTTCAAAAATCAGAACGAGTCTGCCCCAAGACCATTTCAACGCTCCAATAACGTCAAACTTACAAAATATCACGATAAAAATCAAAGAAGTAACAAAGAATATAGGTGATATTGTACTTAGATCTAAGAATCCCCCCTGTCGCGTGGCACCTTTTCTGCCACGAAACCAGAGTAGGCAAATCGGACGGATTCCTTTCAGAAATGTAATTAGTCGAGACATAGTACTAATTTAATGATTTACAAATAAAAGGGAAGAGAATAGTAGAATTAGAAAATATGACAACTCTAAGTTTTGTGAACAAGACTAGCCCACGCTAAACAAAATAAAAACTCTAGTCACGCAGGCTAATTTTATTGTTAAAATAATATAGGGTAAACAAAGTTTTATGCCTTACGCCATACACGGCAAAATTTTAGATAATATCACGCATGGATATAGGTACCTCTGCCACGTGGCACTATCTCTGCCATGGAAGCAGAATGAGCCGACACATTAAATATTGATTGTATAAGGGGATCAACTTCTATTGTGAGGAAATTTGATTACGTTGGCAAGATACGCGACAATTACAGATGCTTAAAAGGTTGTTAGGTATGAGGAGCCACCAAGTATTCATATTGGGCATGAAAAAAAAGGGATTGAATGCCCACACTTATTTCTGAATAAAAATCTTTGAGCCTTTTTAAATTCATTGTCGATTCCTGCATTAATTGAATCCAGCTGTTTCAGAAATGTGCCTTTTTTTCTCTGTTGATTTTGCGTTTGCATTTACTCAATACCAGTACAGGCGCAAGAATCAACGGAGAATAAGGCTCTATACTAATTTCGACTATAACTGTGATCGGGCCAAGCCCAAAACTAACTTTTACCATCCTTAAGTTGATAAATATGACAAAACCGCACTTAATCGGTAAATTTTTACATGAGTACCATATAATATTGTCGGGGATAGAGAACTTTTCCGTCACAAAATTTAAGATAATGAAATGAACGGTCAAATGAACAAGAATATTAACTATGCCCCACGTAAAAAGTACTACAAATCTTCCTTTAACGATTTACGCTTGAGAATCCACACAAAACTAAGTAAAAAGACACTTTTAGCTAAAAATAAGTACGGATACCCCTCACACTCCGGGAGGTAAAAACAATAAATTTTTTTGCTCTCGATAAGTAGTGAAAGCTCAATATACACGGCGAAACTCTTTTATAAGAACTAAATAACCAAAAAATCAGCAAAAAAACCAATGAAATACATGGAAATCGACGCACGATAACTTATTCAAAATATTCATTGCAAATAAATCAAGATTCATAAAATGGGCTGACCCCCAGTCATGGGAAGTTGTGGCCAAGCGTTGGTGTCGTGTCTGTTATCCCACTACATTAATACGTGGTCTTCATATTCCTTTGAGAAACAACTATACAGATACGAGATGCAATTACATAACAAGGTATCGTTTAACAAGGAACTATAACTGTATTTCGGCAAAATTCTCAAACAAATGGACCCTCAATCATGGGAAGCCATGGCTGATGGAAGTGGTAATGGTGTCAATATCCCGTTTCCATTCCCATTAGGCCCTATCTCTCTATGAGAAACAACTACACAGTTAGTAGACGTAATTGTTGAATAATAAAGAGTTATAAACTACATTTAAATGAAACGACCCTACACCATGGGGAGCCGCTGGGCAGTGAAGTAACTTATGGTACTTTTAACACGTAGGTCAATTGGCTGTCCAGGGAAGCTTCATGAGAAAATCAACTCGTATCTCTATGAAAAGTGACCCGCAAGAATTACCCTACATTGCTTTTACAACTAGGAAAATTACTCTAACAAAAGTAACCACTCAAAGGAATCTGCGAAAGAGATGGGCAGAGAAGCCTCAGTCGTGAGGGAGTTGTGTTCTGGAAGTAGACGCAGAGTTCTTTTATTCTCTGGGTCTATTTTTGTAACGACAATTCTTTTTACGAAGAACAACTTGTACCGGAAAAGGAATACAACAATACTAGTAAAAAATTAAATATCATAAAATCCAAAAAAGGGGCCAAGTAAACTACTACAACTTATGATGAACATTATTAAATTGAAAATGCATAGCTGTCACGTAATCATTAATATACCTTAAACTACTATAACTTAACATTATTATTTTTAAAATATATTACTATTATTTAATCATTCACTATCCCTTAACTACTGTAACCTAACGTGACCATTTTTTAAATTAAAGGCATATAACCATTATGTAATCACTTACTATCCTTAATTTACTGTAACTCAACATAATGTTATTAAATTAAGAGTTTATAGCTGTTAAGTGATCATTTCAGATCACGACAAGCCACGTGTCTAAAGAGCTAATTCATAAGACATAATAAGGTGTACCAACGGAAAAGAAACGTTCACATGAAAAAACAAATTTTTAATCTTTCCCCTATCACCTCAAATAACTTAATCAATAGAAGTTCCCCTTAACTGATAAATGTTTTATAATAACACATTTACAGATACCGGTACGTGAGTAACCGTCAACCACTGACACAGTGAGACGCCGAAACAAGCGACTATAGCGTAGGTTGCTATTATTAACTCAAAATCTAAAATAATAATAATATTAAAAAAAGAAGTGATGATAAGATTCCTGAGCCAGCCACAATTAAGGAACTGTGGCCTGGCAAATGTAAAGTCATGGAAACTAAAAAAAACCATAGCATGGATAATATTAATGATTCCTTAAAAGAATGTGTTCTTATCAGAACAGTGGAAAATCTTGACTGTCCCACGCTAAACTTTCTTTTAAAATCTCCAAGGAAAATCCTGGAAGACAGAATAATCCTGAGATTAACGGCAAGCTTGGTTCATTATAATTTTAGTGCACGTACAATGACGAGAACACTCGAATACACCATGGTTAAGCGAAAACCTAGCATTCCAATTTTAATACAAAAATTCTTATAGACCGAGGATATATGCTAAAAGGAGAAAGCTTCCTTAAGGCCCTATACGTCAACTGTGTAAATATCACATACCTAAACCCAATGAACCATTCAACGGGATCTGCTATTTTTCAAATCACTCCGAGGGATTATAAAGACGAAAAGAAAATAACCCCGAATTTCTTCCAACAAGGTGAAAATTTCTAAATCAAAATATTCCCCGGCTTTGATGTAATTGTGCGCGAGCAACTATGTTGTTGCCAATTGCACATAATATCGAATTATGTTCGAACAAAAAGTAGCCAAGTGCAAGGTGGCACTGGTGAACAAGTAGTTCAACCTTGACCTGAAGATGCCTTACATTCCATTCAAAAGTAAATTTTCATTATTAGTTAATATGGAGCTTTAGAAGTATCGAATTATGTCGAAAGAATAAGTACCCGAGTATGAGGAAGAACTGGCGGAAAGGTAGTTTGATCTCGACCTAGAGTAACCATGATTGTAACTAATCTTGAATAAAAGTAACTAGACAAAAGCCAATAGAAACTACCTTTCATTTCAGAACAATGGCCAAGGTAATTATTGATACAGAGTTTATAACTATCAAACACGCAAAAGAAAACTTGATATACTCTGCAGCAATCATTATTGTGAATAAATCAGGGGAAGAAGTTTTCACGAAAAAGTGGAACATCAAATATGATCTAAGGGAATATAACATAGGATCGTATCGTTTTGGACTATGATTGGCAAATAAACCCAAGTATCGATCAGTAACAAGACAATTGGGAATAAAATACAATGGGAGAAAGGATTAATACCTTCAATATATGCAGAAGCCACGTGGCTGACGATGTTAGTTGTTCGCATAATAATACAATCTATATTCAAAATCCAAAAGTATAAAATCGCGAAAAAAAAGATAAAAATTGATTACATTGCAATATAAGTTAACACATATTAATTCTAGAATTAAACAGAACGGTGCGACTAACAAATATTATGATAATCTTCAGTGTTTGCGAAGCAGCCAAAGACGTCGTAAAGCAGGGAACCATACCTTAGCATGGGAACTACCCCCAAAATAGCTGTAATGTATGAAAAATATAAATTCTCCAATTCGCAAGAGAGACCAAAGATAATCATATGCGGAAAGCCAATGTGGTGTCTTCAGTTCATTATCAAGTGGAATATTTAGTTGCTTACGAGACTGAAGCTCATTAATTCCCCTAACCATGAGGATTAGGTTAACCCCTAATCATGGAAAAATTATTAGAACACGTAGAAAAAAGAGTAAAGAGAGATCACATCGAGTCGAGTGAGTTACAGAACCTAAACCCGGAACTCCCTGATAACCCTTAAGCCAAACAAATAAGGGAAGACATGATCGAGCGAATGGGTGTAGAGGTCCTCCTTCGCGCCATGTCCAGTCCCATCTCTCTAATTATTGTTTGCGCGAGCCATGCAGCTGTAAAGATAAATAGACATTTCATTGGCGGCATGGATGCTCGTAAACAGTAAAGGCTTGAAAACTTATAGTAAATCAAGACCTCTTATAAAACCATTTAACCTGCCCCATGTGTAATTAGATAGTTGATAAGTAAATGCAAAAGTAGAATGTTGAGGAACATTTAAAATATATTAATCGCTGAAACATTTGCTAAATATATATATATAAGTATTATTCTTGAAATTTTCCTATTGTGTTATTTTTCTTATACTCAATCACTTTTTTATGATTACTGAGCTTGTCTCACAGTAAACCAGTGTCGCTGCTATATGCAAAAAAAGCATGAGAATTGCTTTTATTTGTTTTATCTTTAAATTTGACTTTACTCATATTAATTCGATATCGTTAGTGTAATTAATCATGACTATTGCTTCCAATAATAGTCCCCATGTAGTGTCTTATAACATATGTATTAATGCCCTATATGTTTTAACTTACGTGATTGTAAAGAGCATCTGATTCTGCCTAGATATTTATATACTAGGAAGGGGAGCAATCAGTGGAAATTCAATCATGGTATACCAGCACGCAACACAGATACAACCTAGTAGCATCTACTCTCATCATTCGTCAACCAACGATAAGTACTCACCAAGTAAATCCCTGAAGACGATACCCTGATGACAATCCCGGTTACCAAAACCTAGTGTCAGGTAACTCTACCTCAAACAGTATCGTCAAATAGAAAAACCAAATATGTATGTGTTAATCGACGAATATCTAGAAAACCACCCCGACCAGTCATGTCATAAAACTGAATAAAAATCCGTCGAAAAACTATCTTTAGACGGCAACGTCCCAAACATTAAATACCAAGGACCAAGAATAATCCTGGAGGTTAATCCATCAATGATTATGTATCTTAAGCCCCGAGTCAAGGACAATATGTTGACACAAGATTCCTAGTTTAGGTCTTGACCCTACCCAATCATTATTAGATGTCGCAAAAACAAACCAACCACCATGAAAAATAAAGCCAAACACGAACAATTTTGTGGGAAACATAAACTGTACGTGCTAAATTTTCCCAAAATGAAGTGTCCAGAAAAGAGACCCAACCCAGTTATTATAATTATAATCCCAATAATTAGTCCCTCAATGATTGTGTATCATTGAACTAGGAATCAAAGAAAATGCGTCGAACCTAAACCCTAAAACCAAGTTTGATTCCCAATATAATTAAATATATATGTCGTACTAAAGTACTCTGTCCAAATACAAGAATTGATAAACATAAGTAGTTTACGGAAAAAATAGAATAAAAGCGTATAAAATTTTGCCAATTATAGAATTCATAGGACGAGATGTATCGCAAATATATAAATATACCTATCCCCAGAAATTATTTCCCAAAGGGATTTGTACCTAGAAAACATATCCACGACTCTATAACACCAACCCCTCGTATATGATGTGAAAAACCACGCACGGACAATTTTGTGCAAGAAGTCATACTTATGAACATTTTAAAATGCTTATCCCAAGCAATAAGTACCAAAAGGGGTATTACCAAGAAGACATGCTATAAAAAATTGGCAGACTCAGTAATTAATTCATTGAAAGCCCAAAATAAAGTGATAAAGTATGGGAGTGTTTTAGATACGTAGAATGATGGAGTAATTGCGAAACCTTATGTATCTAACATTTAACTTTAATGAATATTGAGAAACTTTTCATAAAACAGATGAAACAAGTGCAAGGTACATTATTCCAGTGCTGCAATCAGATGTTAAATTAAAATCGATCAATTTGTTAAATTCGTTTCTTTGAAAGTTGTTTTAATCCATATATGTCAGTGTGTTAAAAAAGAAGATGTAATAATATGCTCTTAGACGTTAGTTGCTTACAGTATCCGTAAAGCTGCAGGTGGAAGCGATATGTAGAACTAGAAATAATGAACGCATAATTTCATTATCAGTACTATATCAGGTAGTAGAATAGTAAAGCGTCAGGTGGAAATATTATATAGAATTAGAAGTAGTGATTCTTTATATCATATTAGGTAGTAGAGTAATTGTTTTATCAGAAGCAAGAGAACTGAATTATAGAAAAATATTCGCATATCAGGTGGAGATATTTTCAGTATTAGGTGGAGGAAAGTAATAATTACATACTTAATCATATAATTAAATGTGTTAGTTGGTAGAAACTCTTTGGTCCTTTCGTCAAATAGAGTGAATAGGTGATGAATCTTTATGTAATGTTTTCATATATGTAGCCACATAAAACAATCAGGAATAGAAAAATAAATATACGTTCTACTAAACGTGGGTCAATTAAGATGATAAGTGCATAATCTTAAAAATTAACCATGATAAAAGGGGATAAAAATTAAAAAAATAAAAAGTGAAGGAGTAAAAAAAACGATGAAAACATCTTTAATAGTGGGAAGGTTGATATGTAACGTGATCAAAATTCAAAACCTTAAAGCTTTCAAATTAAAGTTACCCATGTAAAATAGAATCACTCAAAATACGAACCAAAATGTTTAAATAACCCAAAAATTGAGTAAGGCTTGATCGTGCAATTTAAAATGTAACAAACAAATGTATTTTGATTGAATAAACTTTGTATAATCTTTCCCAAAGCAATATAGTAGCAATAAATAAATCCATCTTGAAGCAGAAGGACAGAGTTTCACAAGAATATGCAATAAATATCAGGGTGACTAAATGTTGCGCGACAGGCAATCAACAGTGTAGTTTAATTTTAGGAGCTTGAATCTCCGAACTGTCAAGAGAAGGTAGAATTTATTGGACAAAAAATGGCCACGAGAGATACAAAGTATTTTTGTGTAATCTAGCTACATTGTTCCGAAACTAAGTTTAGAGTTAGGTATTCCAATGTAACCAAGTTGTAGTGTCCCACAACAAGTTTCATCGTGATAAATTATAAGCCATCTGGAAACCAAGTGACAAGTCGTTAGCAATAAATTTAAAAAGTAATACTTTGTTTGTCGAGAAATATTCCACAGTGAAAATCTTATAGCTATAAATCTTGTGAAAGTTAAAGTAGCCAATTGGTGTATTCCCTGTCCAACAGGAATATAGGACACATTATTGGGCCAATAGGTCCAATATAACATACCTTTTAGCAACGCCCGAATGTAACCTCTGGCAAAATTAGATAGTATAGTTAGTTCGGACTTGGCAATTTTGCGCCAGTCTGGGGCAGTCTAGAGGAGTTTTCTGATAGTTCTTGACAAAATATATGTACGTTTAGAGTGAACCTATGATCTAACCATTAATAAATTTTGACAATTTATTTGACATCATTAATAGACCTATGTTGCATTACATATGCCTGTGTAATTTTATCAAAGTGCCAATGACAGTGAATTGAAGTGCAGATAATTTGATATTCCTGATCCAGTTTTGTATCGCAAATGTGAGTAAAAAATAAATACATTACTTTCTTATTTTTTTATTCCTCATGTTAGTATTTCTCAAGATAATTAGTCCTTGTGTCTCCAACCGCTCTCTAGGGAACCTGAATCCTTTTAATCTGATCTCGACTAAGTATGGCCATTAACATACGCTCCCCGCTTGATCCGCTGTTTTAATCCCCCGTCGCATGAAGTTCCTCCTCAAACTATGGTATAAAATTTATATAGCCTCACTAGAAAGAAGTATAAAACCCCCATTTGAAAACTCAAAATAACCCCCCCCCCATTTGAAAAGACGAAATAAACTGCCTCTCCCCATTTGACAACAAATTGGCTATATCAAAATGTTGATCGGAAGAGTTTAGGGAGATGATGGACGTAGGACGGCACATTTGTCCTCCGATCACCTTTGGCTATTGATAAGGGCACTAGCCCTCTCAATTTCCAATTGAATGAGTCCTTTTTGAAGTTTCTACGACAACGCTGGCAAAGACCTAATTTCCATAACTTTCAACTATGTTGAACGAAATGTCTATCTCAAAATTTTAATTGGATATGTTTGGGGAAATGGTGGGCGTGAGAGGGGTGTTAGTTGCCCTCCAATCACTTTGGACTATTAAAAAGGTTCGAACACTGGAATGATTTGTTCTAGTTAGGCTGACTATGGTGTTTTTCAATTAAATTGATAAAAATCAAGGAGTGGATTAGTGGCTATAGTAGACAATTGGTAAGTTGACTACAAGTTTCTGACTTGCTTCTACAATTTACAAGTAATACTTGATGAATCTTAATGAAAAAAAGAAACTTCCGAAACCTCTATAAAAAAAAGTACTAAGATCTTTACCTCTTGGATGGTATGGAAAAGAGGTTTTTTAAACCTCTTGAAATAGTCATAAATAAATGCCTCTCTCAAAATTTTGATTGGATGTGTGTGGAGAAATGGTGGGCGTGAGAGGGGGTAGTTACCCTTTAATCACCTTCGACTATTAAAAGGGGCACTAGCCCTTTCAATTCCCAATCGTATAAATCCTTTTTAAGTTTCTTCAGAATACTTTCTATCCTAACCTTATATGCTCCCAGGGCATAACTTACAACCCTTGCGGTTAGGGCTGTGGGGGGATTGTCATCCTTATAGACATAATGTCTGGACTCTTCAACTATCTTGAATAAAATAGCTATTTCAAAAGTGTTATTGGATGTGTTTGGCGAAATGGTGGGCGTGGGAGGAGTGTTAGTTTTCCTCCAATCCCTTTTGACTATTAAAAAGTGAACCATCCCTTTCAATTTCCAATTGAATGTGCTCTTTTTGAAGTTTCTATGACAATGCTCTCTATAAAACCTTA
>NC_142803.1:53867332-53899089 GCF_049724085.1 Artemia sp. Qi Xiang Cuo
ACTTTAGCTACATTTGACTATCTTGGAAAGGGTTTAGGTTAGGAAAATGAAACTCTCAGGGATGGGTCTGCAGGCTAAAGCATGTCCCAGGAAGGTATTTTGAAGTACCTACCTTCACTCCTTCTCCCTGTAGAGGGTACTGACCTTTAAAAGTATGTGAGTTATAGAAGTGAAACCTTGCAAAATAGAGGTTATACAGAAAAAAGGGGTTATACAGGCCCATACAAGATGACCCAACCTATGAACTGGTAGCTTATAATTCACAGACTAAACCTGGAATCTTTTTCCATTCATATTTACAAAAACCACAATCTAGATTACGAGCTCACTATCTAAATTTCTTTGAGCTGAATTGATTTGAGGTCACCTCTCGTCTTCAAGGGCTATATGATCCCTGTGCTCTCCTTGAAGTTCTTTAAATTCTCTTGCGGAAATTCTCTTGTACCACGGCCGATATTCAAAACATATTCGTGGAACGGATATGTTTTGAATTCGTAAGAATTGTACCATGTTGACACAGTATATATAAGGCCTCTTTTTTCACTCATCAATGTGCTAAAATCTTACATCTTTAGTCAGAAAACGCTTAAAAGTGAAATCTTTGAACAAAGATCTTACATCTTTGGTCGTTTTTTTTGCAAACGTCTTTCATCGTTCTGCTCTGATCAGCGGTGTGAGAACAATGAAGAGTAGATCATCAAAGTTCTCTCATCATTGTTCTATGTGGCAACACAGTGGCGGTCTTCACACTTTTTGCTAACATCAGTGAGCTGCAAGATCTTTTTGCTAACATCAGTGAGCTGCAAGATCTTAGAAGAAAGATGAGTTAAAAAATGATAATCTTTGCAGAAAGATGTAAGATCTTGATGCTAAAAAACAGGCCTATAATAGCAGTATGATCTTTCCCTATCTCACCCATTATAAAAACCCGGACCGAGGTGCAAGTGGTCCAGAGAGCTTATAAACATAAGCGACATTAGATCTTTTCACGGGTAGACAAGTCAGATCTCTCTTGAACACGAAACTTGGCTTCAACGTTGGAACACTAATTTTGAAGAAACTAATTTTAAATTAATTTATTCCAATACATACATGAAAATCGGTAATTAGTAGTGCAATGCTATTATTAGATGTTTTTAGGAAGTAAAAATAGGTTTCGAAGTCTCAAGTTGGTTTCAAAGGCATTTTGAGAAAGTTTCTGCCAAAATACGTGTTCCAGGGTAATTGGACCGCTGATGGCAGATCAAATGAGAGGAGCTGTTTGTACGCGCCGATATATATATATATATATATATATATATATATATATATATATATATATATATATATATATATATATATATATATATATATATATATATATATATATATATATATATATATATACTACGAAAACTTTACAAAAAAGAAAGTTTTTTTTAAAGAAAAGTAAAGGCCATATTAAGCTTAAGGTCAGTAGAAATAGAAGCCTACAATAACTCAAACTCAAAACGACCAGAAATTATTATTAAAGAATAAAAAAGGAAAGGAGAATAATTGGTATGGCTGTAACACTGCACATAAATAGTTTTAGAAATATTTTGGAAATTGTGCCGTAAAAGGTCTGAGATTATACAGACTCAGCAGTAAGAAATGCAGTTTATTTATTTTCTGGTAAACAAACTGGAAGAATATTCTATAATAGGAGCTTTTCTAGCGTAAAGCCCCGTACAATTTTAGATCTGCCACTTAAATGTGTGATGTCCTTCAATTTTCTGAAAATTCCCTAAGAATTTTACGAAAAACACTTCTTAACAGACGTTTGGCATTTTCTTGGATAGGGCTATTGTGGCAACTTTTACCACAGCAACCAATAATTAGAACCCAATAATTAGAAGTCCTAAAATTGGTCTCAATCAGGAACCCTTATCGCTATCTAAATTCACAAAGTGCAAAGATTTTCAAACAAAGGTGTTTATTGTTTAAAGTTCAGGAAAGGTCTGCCCATTTCATACGAAAACATTGATTGAAAACGGAACTAGTCTTATCTCGGCTCTCCGCCAAAACAGGTAACTAGACTTTTCAAGTATCAGAGGGACTACAATCTGAGAAAATAAATATCACGACGTGAAAAAAATGATAAACCATCCAGTTGCGGATCCAGAGGGGGGGGTTGAGGGGTACCCCCCTAACGTAGTCTAAAGACGTTTAATTTACTTAACTAACCGAAGTTTGCGTTAATTAAGATTGCTCCTACCGTAAGTGAATTGGATAAACCTATTTTGCCCCCCCCCCTAAAAAATCCTGGATCCGCCCCTGAAACCATCACATCTATTCTACTAGTTATTAGAAGAAAAAAATTCCTTATTTTCACAAATTTCATCCACCCCCCGCCCCCTTTTTTTTTTTTATAAAATCCTACATAGGCCAATCAGTTGAGTCCACTGTATATAAATATTAGATTGTAGTAATTTGTATACAAATTAAGTCATACCTGTGAGATGGGACAGTTGCAAACCACTTGGCCGGCTCACCAAGTTTTATTCTGCTTTCGCAATTACGAATAATGCACTTTCTAACCATTTCTCATGGATTGACGCAAACCCACTAATCCATAAGTGCACAAATAAGTGGGAGGAGCTTTTTGTTCGCACCGAGAATGAAGAGCGGGAAATCATCTGCGGTAAACTTACTGCTAATTATATAAACTGTGGTATGCAGTAATATCTTAGGAACGGTTTGGTGTGTGAATTTGAAACTTACAGAGTGAGTTTTTGGGGATGTTGAAATAACCAAGAGTCAACATTTGCATCCTAAAACTACTCCTTCTACTCATAGTACTACTACTGCTACTGCTATTATTACTTTTACTACAACTACTACTGCTAACTAAAGCTAAGGATACGACTATTAATTCTACTGCTACTAAAGCTCAGGGTGCTAAGGTGAAAATTTGGGGAATATTGAAGCAGTAATGAACCAAATTGAAACACACTTCGCGCATAAAGAATGTCAAGAGGACGTATCAGCAACGCTTCAGGAACAATTTAAAGTTGAAACTTTCAGCGTATGTTGAGGGAGATGTTGAAGAAAACCAAAGGTGTTACGCGCATGCTGCTACGGCCTCTACAACTATTGCTAATACGCAAAATAAATGTATTAAGGTGTAGCCTTCAAGGAATGTGTAGGTGGATGCTGAACTAAATCAAAACCACCTATGAGCATATATTGTCCAGAGGGTGACACAGCAATATCTGAAGAACGGCTTACATTATCAAGTTGGACCTTTCAGGGTAAGCTGAGGCGGATTTTGAACTAGCAAGAAGGCTTTATGTGCATACTATTATTGCTGCTACTACGATTGCTGTAACCAATGACGCTAAGGGTATTAAGGTGACACTTTTAGCGAACATTTAGGGGGAGTTTGAAAAAAAGAAAAAAACTATATGCAAGCAGGTTTTCAAAAGAGCATATAAGCAACATCATATGTACCGCAGCGCTATCATAAATACCATTACCATAGAAACGTTTGAAAGATATAATCCGAATGGAAATGTAAAGCTCTAGTGCCCTATTAGGATAAAAAAGCGACTGGAGAGCAAGCAGTCCTCCTTTTTAGCAAATAACATTCCAAACACTTCCAATCAAAATTTGTCTCTAGAGATAATGGGTATGTTAACCACCACAGTTATCCAACTTGCCCATTTACTTAAAAAACCTAATGTTCCTTCGAACCCAAATCAAGAGGCACTGTGTGGAAGCTGGTTGTCAATAAGACATCTCAGCAATGGGTTCCGGTGATTCCCCCCGGGAACATCCCCCCCAGGAGATGTCCCCCCGCTGAAATTTCTCCTCGCCCCCCTCTCGGAAATAATCGCCACCGGAGACTACCCTTGCTTTAGACTTGTTTGCATTGGATGTCACCCATGGCTCAAAAATTGTTGAAAAATTCTTATCTTTCACGGCGGCCTAAAATATGCTTTCTCAGCGAGCGGAGTACACTTTTTAATTGTCAAGTAATAGGCTATACACGGTAATACATACACGGTTAAAACGCTAAACTTTAAAACTACTATTTGTTGCAATAAGCCTCAGGTACTCCAACGTCCCGACGTTCCCGTAGTTTCCCATCTGTTATAGAATTCTGGCATTTAAATCCACATAATTTTTCTTAATTGGTTCACTGGATTGTACCGCCTTTGCTTGAATCACAACCGCCCTGTTAAGTGCTTGTTCACACTTGAGGATGTCCAAGAACTTCCAAAGGCTAGGGTGATGAGTCAAAACTGAAGACTGCAATCTTCTATGATAACCCTCAACATTGTTGTTTGTCCTGGGGAGTTCATCTTTCGCTCTGTGAAACATATTCTAGAAACGGGGCGGAAAGTTGCAAGGTACTCTCCTACTTCCAGGCATTCTACCAATGTAGTTATCTTCAAAGTAGGTGACGATCGGCCCAAACACATTGTCAGTAAGTTTTGCTGCGACAGCTGTGAATGCAGAATGTTCTTCCGAAATGGGCACGAATGCAAGAGCAGCTAGCATTCAAACGGAGACTGCAAATTCATCATCGTCTCTATTCATTTCAGTGGCTGGAAAGCTTTTCCTGAAGGAATTCTGCACGCCCAACTCGAAATCAGACAATACAGATATTGGACTTTCATTCGTCAAATCTCCTGCGTAAAATCCCGTAGGAATCTCCTACGAGGGAAAATGTCCAGGGGGGAAATTTCCTACGGGGGGAAATGTCCAGGGGGAATTTTCTCGGGGGGAAATCTCCTAGACCCCTCAGCAATATCCCAAGAACGACTAAAGATATTAAGTTGAAACATTCAGGACTACTACTATTACTACTTCTGCTCTTACAATTTAGCTAAATCAAAAGAGTGTAAGTGTATCCAGTTTGTGAAAGAGCATAGATACAGTTTTTTAGGAATGACATTAAGTTTTATTTTTCAGATCACCTTTGGAGGTATAAAACTAAATTAAACAATACTATTTATGGCCATATTTTCAAGAAGATGTATGTCATTAAAAATTGTTGAAATATTTTCTTCAACATACAAATAGCAAGCCAAACTATGGGTTCTAATAGAAAAAAAGAAAAGATTTAGAATTTTATTTTCTTTTTCCATGAAAAAGACTATGTCAATAAAAAAAAGAGTAGAAATTGATGTAAAATTTTTCCATAAAATAAGGTTTTCAAAGAAAAGTAAAGAGCTTCATTTAACCAAAAATTAGCAGAAAACTACTACAAATCAACCATCAATAAATAACTGAAATCCAAAACGAACAGAAATTACAATGAGTTACAGTGACACTCAAAACAAGCAGATCTGACACCCCCCCCTGCCTTCTGAACCCCAGAACAGATTTTGAACTTTACTGAAAAAAACAAACAAAAAAACTAAAGAATGTGGATTGACAGGTCAGTATACATACACAGATATTTATTCCTTAAAGTCTTGATGATTTCTTTTATTTATTTTAAAGTTGATTTTTATTTTATTTAAAGTGAATAAAGTGAAAATATTTATAATGTATTTTGTTTTCTTATATAGTACACAATATTTTGTAATCTTATACCATTTCAGGGACCCTAATTAGCAATATGTTAACATTTTCTTTTACATATTAATCGCACTCGAGCCCTGGAAAATTCTTAACAGCACAAGTAGATTATCTTTTCAGTGCCTTTTCAGATCTTGATATTCGAGATCTATTATATTCCTAGAAATTCTTAAATCATGATCAAAGAATATCATTAAAGTAGACTTATTTTGGCTACAATAATAATCAATAAGGAAACTATAGTATTCTCTCTCTAAAAACTTTATTTCTTTGCTGCTTGAGACTTAATAATGAAAATATTTATCATGTTTAAACGTCTCAATGTTTAAAACATCGTTTAATGTTAGCAAATTTAACCTTTTGGTATGGTAAGATTCATTATCAGTGGCTTCAATACACAAAAATTTATGGGTACAAAACTGGGGGGTTAAAAAATTTTTTTCACTATCTCGGGGGGGGGGGACAAACATGTAGTGCTCCTTCAATGAAAGAACCAAAAAAGGCACCTTTCAATGAAAGCATCTTCCAATTTTTTTTAGAATCTAAAGGGAATTGATTTTTTCTGTCATAATCTTTTTAAAAAATCAGTTGATTGATCATATTAGCGTGTCTTATTTTTAAATGCGGAACAATAAAATATGATTGGTCGTTTCTCACCCATAAGATATACTTGTATATTTTCTCTGACCATACTCACTTTCAATTAAGACAGTGGGTCACTTCGAAAAATGTTTCATATTAGCCCACAAAAAATTAACTACTTATAGTATCTTTAGACAAAATATATTTAATCAATTGATACGAGCCAAATGTCCGATCTGCACCTCCTCTTCCTGTTTTGAATCTTCTGTTTCCGATGTTTCAGAGCCTTATGTGCAGCATGATGAATTCTGACCGTGTATCAAACAACAAGCTGTACGACAAATGAGCTTCTATCCCATGCTTTAGAGCCTAGGGCCAGCATGAGAAAAAGCTTAAAATGGCTTGGACAAGTTTTGCGAATGAAGGATGACAGATTGCTATAGACTGTCTTTTTCACCCATCCATCTAGGGTCAAACGAAAAACAGTATGTCCCCATGTGGGGTATGGAGAGGTTGTCAGAAAGGAGTTAAAGGGAATTGGAACTTCTTGGGATGGGGTGAAGCGAGAATCTTTGAATAGATTAGGATCAAGGGGGAGCGTGCGCGGCAGTGTTGGTCTCAAGCGGCCTGGTACTGCAGTAAGTTGTTACTAGTAGTAGTAGTTAAAAGGTACCAGCAAAGACAGATGGAAAACTGACCAAGAAACATCCCGCGAAAGAACAAGAACTAGCCCAAACTTTGAGCACGAACCTTGCTTAAGCCAAACACTAGTTTTTATGCTATCTTTCACTGATCGAGTCACTGTTCCTAAACTTTTTTCTCTACAATTTGGCAAAAGCCTGCAACAGACAGGAAAGAAGACAAACCAAGACATAACCCTCCTGTCCCTCCAGATGCACCCAAGGCATCAGTGAAGAACCTCCAATCATTTCTTAAGGGTGCAACAGAGCAAATATGTTTCCATTCTGAGTTTACACTTGTGTGGGGCAGCCCCTCTGTTTCGCTCCTTCGAAGCGTATTTCTCCGCCTTCCCCGTCGTAGTAAATAGAGAAGTATGTTGGGTAGTCTCAATGTTGGCATGCATTCAAGCTGTAAACTTTCCAGAAGGACACTTTTCGGGCCTGGTACCCCTAAATGATGATGCAGAAACAAATGAATGATATGTTACGACTAAGTAGTCCAACCATTTAAGACTATTTATAAAAATGTTACTTTATACATGTGGTTTGTCTGTTATAAGAGTATGTAACCTACAGTCTTTTTCTTTTACACATACAAGCTTACTGAAAAACTTAATATTCATAGCATTAGATAAATACAAAATTTTTATTTACTTTGCCGACAAAAGAGTAAAAAAAAATTAGTTATTTTGGATTCGCTATGTTTCGCTTTATATAATAGTCTCTGTTTCGCTTCGAAGGGACGGAACAGAGGGGTCACCCATACAAATGTAATCTCAGAGTAGAAACGTACAAGCCTATATTCATTTTGGCTACAAAAGACTAAAGAAAAAATAGTTTAATCCCTTAATGACTAGCAACTTACTTGTCATCATGCTGTACGCTTATTTCATCTTGGTTTGAAAGGCTTTTGATAAACAAGGGCAATGAAATATTTTAAAATAGGTAATTTTTAGTAATTGTCTTGGATATAAAGGCTTTTTGTTCCTATTTTGCGTCTTTATATGTGAGAGTGGCAGACCGTGCTATTTTATTTCGTAAAAAAAGTGGAAAACATTTATCTAGTACAAACTAAATTCTCACTAGTGCCACTAAAAAAATAACCTCAAGCGTAAAACTGTTCCAAGAACAAAAACCAAGAACAAAATTTACCATAATAGGCTATGAACTGGTGTGTTGACGCGATATTAAGTAAATTTATTTTACATTACTAGAATTTTATAGAACTTACATTACTAGCTACGTTTATTATATAAAACGTGCTTGGTTCCTTATGAATTCCTTCCTCCAGTGGTTGAATCTATCATTTTATTACGAATTTTTTTCGCAATTATAAAAAAGACATGAGATTATTTTTAAACAATTATCTTGATTGATTGCTCTTAGTTCCCTCTACATTATCATCTACATTCACTTCTAACTGAGCAACGAAGGGTAACGTCCATCAACGTTTCAGGAGCTCCGACACAGCCAACGTCACGTGGTTTCGGATCGAAGCAAGATGATCATTTTAATACGAACGGTCAAAAGGACCAACATGTCTATGGGGACGAAAAGACGAGTGTAGCCCCGGAGGTATGGCACGAATTCGTGTGAAGAATAACACAAAAAATATGTTTCTTCCATATATTTTAATGGAAAACGGTGGAAATAATGCAAATGGTTGAAATCAGAGTCAAAGCCATTCCTGGGATCCCTTGACCATCCCTGTTCAATTGGTTTCAAAGTATTCAATCTGTATGATTACGGGCCTAAAGTAAAGCCCTTGTTTCAAAGCACCTCCTTCCTCTTTATACAAGAAGGTGAACATGTCACCCCTTATTCAAAACACTGCCATACATCGATTCTCAGTCTTTATTATAAGTGTGACTCTAATACCCTCCTGCAACCAAAAATAGTAGCATTATTCAGCCCTTTGTTCACTAGCTAAAATTCGTTCTTTTATTACTAATTGTTTTACGGCCACGAAACAGACGACTAAGATTATTTTTACTTGCACTTTCATCTCAACTATCCACATGATAATCATGGGCTTCGAAGTGTCGAGTGCAGTTTAACGCTTGACTTTTTAGTATCAAAAACAGTCCGATTTACAAATCTCTGAGTTCATTAGAAAAAAGATATTCATACAATATCATTTTTTTTTACAAAGAGATAGTAGCACAAGATAATTTTTAAATGTATAGTCATCTTTTTATGTCCTTACAATATGAGTGTTAACATGGCAAGCATGGAGATATGTACAACTCCTGAAGCGCAAATTTTTGTATACCGTTTGATGAGTTACACGCTTCCTTCTAAGAAAGTTTATATTTGTGGTAGTATTTCATATGACGAGACACATTCTTCCGTCGACCGAAGCTCTTCTGACATAACTCACATTCAAAAGTTATTTTTTTTGCATGTTTTCTGATGTGACGAGTAAATTCCTTCCTACAGAGAAAAGTTTCTTGGCAAGTTTGACACTTTTGTGTCCGTTCCCTAGTATGAATCTTCATGTGTTTATCTAAATTCGGCCTACAACCGAAGCTTTTCTTACACACTTCACAGCCATATGGCGTTTCACCAGTATGTCTTCCCATATGAAAAGTTAAATATGAATTCTGAGAGAAACTTTTCTGACATATGTCACACTTGTATGGTTTATAGCCTGTGTGAATTCTCATGTGTCTAGTCAAACTTGAACTTTTAGTAAAATTCTTATTGCAGAGATTACACTTGATTGATCGTTCTCCACTGTGGGTTCGAATGTGTTCAGTTAACACGGAAATGTTAGAATAACTCTTCCAGCAAACTCCGCAAAAAAACCATGTCTCATTACACTCTTGTATTTTTTCTTCTTTGGCAGAGGCTATCTGAGGAGCTTTCTCTGAGTTACTTGGCTTTTCCTCCGTAAATTCAAGAATTGAATTTGTTTCTTCTTTGTGAATTATTTTCACAGAGTTTGCGGTACAGGTTAGATCAGATTTCGGTATATAGCCATTGTGAGTTCTCATGTGTTTGGTCCAATTTCGTCTATAAGTAAAGTTCTTCTTGCAGAAATCACACTTGTGAGGTTTTTCTCTAGTGTGGGTTCTAATATGTTCAGTAAGTACGAAGTTATTGGAAAAACTTTTCCAGCACACTCCACAAAACAACCATGTATTAGTGAACTCGTGACTTATTTCTTCTTTGCCTGAGGCCAATTGAGGAACCTTCTCTGAGTTAGTTGGCTTTTCCTCCGCAAAATCAAAAACCGTATCTATTTCTTCTTTTGGAATTATATTCACAAAGTTAGCTGTACAGGCCAAACCATATTCTTTAACGAACACAGTTTTGCTAAACAGTGCACCAGTTGTTATACCTAGAATAAGAGTAAACAACTTAAATATTACGAGTTCACATGAAAATTCTATAACAGTTAAGGATAAGGGCTTCTTCAGAAGTCACACCTTGTCCTATGTCAAGGAAGGTTTCATGAATGAATCTACGACTAAGATTAAGCCATGAGAAGGTGCTACGTATGCCCCAACACTATTCTCAATTAAAACGCTTCTACGGTTCTGTGAATATAGGGTTGTGCACCTATCTTAATGTTGAACAGCAGTGATAAATTCTACTTTTTCTGATACAAAGGACTTAGTAAAGCACTTTCAAAAACTTGAATCAGATTCTAAGCTATGCTTGTTTTTTTTTTTCAGCCGTAAAACGTCAGTAGCATATTTTGAAAAGTGTCTGTTTATATGCCGAACTGAAAACTGCAAATTTTTAAGAGATACCGATTTAAAAAAAAAATATTTAAATTTATTTAAAGGAAAAGAAAATGGTGGTCTATTCTAATCGCCTTACATGTGAATTCTCTTCTAAAAACAAATAAGCATAAACTCACTCCCAAAATCAATTTCTGAATCATGCACTCGAATATTGGTCAAAACAAATAAATCGCAAAGAAGCATGGAATTCCTCAAGGGTTTTCTTCCTGTTTACTTTTACCAGAAGCCTTTTATTTCTGGTTACTACGGACAATGGGTCGTCCTCTACTAGGTTGCAGCTGTGGCTGCAACTATTAGAATAATAGCTATGATAATTCTGACAGGAATTGGTTTAAAAGGACGAAGATGCTGATGAAAATTAGTGCCGTAACTAAATATTAAACGTTAGCTTTGGACTTCCAATTTGTAACAATAGTCTTGTATTGACAATCAACAACCACAACAATCCTAAAAACAAACTTTGATAGAAATGCAATATCATTTGCGAAAAACAAAGGCCCAGACACCCTTCAAGACCATTTTTAGTGAAAATATAGCTGGAGGGCTCTGATATATGTAGTTAATGCGCTATGCTTTAGAAGAGTAATAAATTAATCATAATACTCTCAAGTTTCTGTTCGTTCTAATTAATCATTTAGGATAAGTCCAGAGCTAATCCCTGAATAACTATGATTCAAATATGGTACAACGTGTCTATATGTGCAAAGTTAGGCGTTACAAGCCTGTTGGTGCCACTATTGACACTCCAATACACATATTAAAGACAAATAGTCAATTCTGATTTAAATATTCGGCAAAAAAACTTTCAAAAATTTATCATTCCTATTATAACCCTTATTTAGTTTCAAACCTAATCCGATCTATATTGTAATGGGCTGATGAAGAAAAAGGAAAGAAAGAGATTGTCTTGTCAAACGTCAATCATACATTATATCAAGGATGTCTATCAAGCGTCAAGCACAGCCAGTGTGGTATTAAAACGTAAATCATTTACTAAAACGTAAATCATGCAGCTACTGCTGCAACCATGATAATTGAAAGTATTTTTTTTTAATTATACATCACACACACGAAAAGGCCTTTAGCTGTTGGCTGCTTGGAAAAGGGTTGCAGCGGTAGCGACAGCCTAGTAAGACATGTA
This sequence comes from Artemia sp. Qi Xiang Cuo, assembly GCF_049724085.1. NCBI lineage: Eukaryota > Metazoa > Arthropoda > Branchiopoda > Anostraca > Artemiidae > Artemia > Artemia sp. Qi Xiang Cuo. The sequence continues at coordinate 53,879,038 of NC_142803.1, forward strand.
GTAAAGTTCAATCAAAAGGAAATCAGGCAACGGAATTATTCAAATATGACATCATAACCCAAAATAGCAATTTTCAAAAGGTGTCAAAAGATACGTGTGTTATATCATCTCCTATATAAAGATATATTTTTTTGTTAAAAAGTGCATTATATTTTTACTCTATGTTGTTTATTTTCCCGCTAGCGGTAAAGAAAAAAAACAAGAAAAAAACTATAGAGGACACATCAGCGCTACTAATTCAAAAAGTTACTTCCTTAGTTGTTTAATGTGGGAAGCTGTAAGTTTTCTGCGTTGTGTTTTCGACATTGGCCATTCCGACGGTATTGTTTTTCATCTCGAATAAACGCTATTTTTGAGGGGTTTTAGGCTGTGTGTTTTTTTTTAGATTCCCGTAAATTTGTTTTCGCACTAAACTTTTATAATTGAGAATAATAAATATTTTAGCTACCATTCTTCTAATAGTATCATCTAATTCTAATGGTAACAAGCTTCTAATGACAGCCTTTTATCACTTGAAAACTTCCCCTTAAAAGTTTTTTTTAGTCTTTGGTTACAATAGACCGTGGTTAGTCCATTACCAGGTTGCAGATGTGGCTACAATAAGCACGTTTTAAATTTTTCACCGCCAGTGGTCAAATTGGAACATCATAGAGTTAGAGCCCTGTTTAAGGGCTCCTTTTAAAGGAAATTAAAAATCAGCTACAATATCCACGTACTTTTTAAGCAACTAAACATAAGGTCTAGAAGGAAACGCAATTTCTAAAAAAAATTGCATCTTCATTTACAAATCGAAGTTTATTTCATCCAAGCTTGGTTAGCTGATACACCTCACTCAGTGTTTATGGAAACGTCTGACTAGAGCTCTTAGCTACTGGCCTTCTCAGGTTTATGTAAGGTATTAATCTCTGATGATGGCCCTTTTTTCTTTATTCCCATTGGTTATTCGATACAGTCTCATGATTTAAGATTTAGTATTACGCCATTTTATATATGACATCACTATATATGAAATACAGTACCGGGAGACCGGCGGTGAAGCCTCCGGGCCCGGCTACGCGGCAGGCTTTTATATATAGATTCTCGTTGTCTCTTCTAACCGCAGACAACACGAGCCTCTTATTGATGCGATGGCGTCACCATAAGTTCGATACAAAAACCCTGGGAAAAAAAGGCGTTAGTCCTTAAAGTTGCGACCTATTCAGATGGTTTTTGTCGCTAGAAATGTCGATATGTCAGTTTTAAGAAAGATTGTATGGGACCGGTTTCAAGGCCGGGCCCGGCCACTCGGCAGACTTCTATGTATTAGATCTCTCTGTCATTTGTCTTCTAAGTACAGATAATGTGAATTTTTTCTTATTGTCATGGCTTCACGTTATGTCTGATTCAACCACTCTGGGACAAAAAAAATACAGACAAGGAATATAATTCTAACAAACAGATGTTTTAATTAAATACACGATTGTTCGTTTAAAGGGAGAATACATATTCGTTTGTTTTAAGTCATGAGTGTCAAACAAGCAATGACAATTGAGTTAAGAAAGTCAAGCGTAAATTCAATTCCCCCTTCCTGTAAATGCATGAAAGACTCATCCATTTTATAGGATTTATTTTCTCCTGGATCCCATCATCGCTGTAACTTGTCTTCCAACCGTAGACTCTATTACTCAGTTTCATTCATCAGTGCTTCAGATATTTTTTCCATGCCTTTTACTTTGGCCGTTTAGATTCATGTATCATCTTATATTGTTTCTAAACACGTCATGGATACCAAAAATTGTCTTATCCAGTTTCTGACTACAGATCGCAGTTCAAAATTTTCGTGTTCACTGTGATTCTCACCGTCGTTTGTTCCATACCTTTTTCTTTAGCTTTAGGATTCACACTTTCGCTCGTTTTCTAATCACATTTATTTGTGCTTTATTTTCATTTGGTAGCCCCTTGAATATTTTTGAAAATGCCTTTACTTTAGCTTTTTGGATACGCCTTGTTACATTTTATGGTCTGGGCTGTTGGACACAAATTTCTTCTTGTTGTTCAAATGACGTATCTTTTTTAACCGTTGAAAGTTAAATCACGTCTTGTTGTTTGTACTCGTTTTAAACAAATGGACCTTAAATTAGAAATAGCACCTTTGTAAAGGTACAACATTGTAATTCGGTTACTTAGTGTTTCGGTTACTGTTGGGCCGATTTCTACGTCTTTTGGTGCTGGATGTGGTTTTACCACCTTATGCTTCAGACTTCTTCTAACCGCAGCACCACTGGGCCCCGACACGGCTACGCGGCAAGCTTGTATATATTGATTGTCATTGTCTCTTAGCTTATAAACGCAGCCTCTTCTTGATGTCATGACGTTGCCATTGGCTCAATAAAACCACACAGAGAAAAAACGTGAGTTCTCCAAATTTGTGACTTATTTGGTACGTTTTTGTGGCCAGAAATGTCAATTTGCCACAAAAAAAAAAAAAAAAAAAAAAAAAAAAAAAAAAACTAGTCGATTTCAAAGCCTAGCCCCGGCACGGCTACACGGAAGACTTGTATGTATTGATGCTCGTTATCGCTTGTCTTCTGACCGCAGACAATGTGAGTCTCTTCTTGATGTCATGGCGCCACCATAGGTTGGACACAACCACCCAGGAAAAAAAAAAAATACAGATTCTTCCCTAAGCTGTAACCTTTTTAGATCGTCTTTGTGGCCAGAAACTTCAAAATGCCAGTTTTAAGAAAAAAACAATGTAGCCGACTTTGCCGGGCCCCGACACTCGGCATGCTTGTATATATTGATTTTCGTTCTAAGCAGCAACCTCCAAATGTTTGTTTGCTACTCTTTCCTTGTGATGGCGTTGTTCATCTAACGTAATATTTCTTTGTTCTTCACTTATTTTTGACTTGTTCTGAATTCCGCTGCCGCTTGTCTTCTAACAGCACAATTCTTTGTTCTTCAAGGAGTATAGTGGATTATTTGGATAGTTTTTTTCTTTATTTAAATTAGGGTTTATTCATCAACCAAAAATAACAAAATCCAGAAAATCCAGAAGCGGTGACTCCAGTAGTAACTCAGCAAGGAATTATGTATTTTCATTTATGCACATATACATATATTTTTTTTATATTATCAGTATTTCTGGTATACTTAATTTGTGCTATAAACTAGTACTAAAATTTTCTCTTTTTTTCTATTAATTAAACTAACTTTTCCCACAAAGTAAGTTTTTCAAAGGAAAGTAAAGAACTCCATTAAACAAAAATGAGCAAAAATAAAATCAAATAATCTACCAAGCGTGAAACTACCACAAATCAGCATCGATAAATAAATGAAACCCAAAACGAACAGAAACTTCAATAAACAACCGAGTCAAACTGAAAACGAGCAGATATTAACATAAGTTAGGCTCAAAACCCCCATGCCTTCCCAAGGCCAGAACATAATTTGCACTTTACTGAAAAAATATAAATGTTTTTACTTTTATAACTTTAATGAATCAAATAACATTAACATTTTGATTACTAAATATCAGTATATGTATGTTAAACTGACAATGCACATCCATTTGTATTTGTATTGCCTATGATTCCGGGCACGCCCCTAGGACAACTTGCCTTTGCAAGTTCATGGGCAGGCTAGAAGATTTAGTTGAAAGACTTTGTTTTTTTCATATATTATATATATATATATGCATTTTGTCAAGTACTATTTTTTATTAATAAACTTAACTAAACTTCACTTCATTTTTGACTTGTTTTAATTCTAACTGCCGCTTACCTCCGAAACATACATTTTTTTTGTTCTTCACTTTTGTTTTGACTCGTTGTAACTATCGCTAACGCAAGTGTTCTAACTATATCTCGCTGCCGCTCATCATCTAACCACATATTTCGTCTAACCGGATATTTATTTGTTCTTCCCTTTCAATTTTGACTCGTTATAATTGTCGTTGTCGCAAGGTTCAAGGTTTTATTATTAATACCATATTTTCACAACATATTCAATTCCCGACAGAGAAAAAACTCGACAGAGTCGCAACTATACTAACCTATATTAAACCTAACTAAACTATACTAACCTAACGTATATTCTTTTATTTTTCATGGTCTAGGTTATTCATTTGTCTAATATTTATAATGATACGGATGAAACTGCAAACAAAATCGTTACACCTGGTATTTTATACTTAGCTATGTTTCTTGTGTAATTTTCCTGCATCATAAACACGCAAAACAATACAACAACTACTGAACAAATATGACGTACGCATGCTCTGTAAGTGTATTCATAAATATGACGTCACTCAGGGGATTTTTTTCTGTTCAAAATTAAGCCTCTTGAATGAATTTTCTCAACCTCGTGACCTGTGTAGATTGTTTTTTTTTTAGGCCAGAAAATCCCAGGATGCAATTTCTACCAAAAAATATGAAGCCATTTTCGAGACAAAATGCATATATATAAATACTTGCTGGGCTGGGAGATCTGCTTCTAGCAACAGCTTAATATTTTCCTGCAATCCCAACTTCTTGGTAGTTCTTTTCAGCTCAGAGGAGATTGTTGCTGACTTTGGGCATTTAAATAGGAGATGCTGCATAGTCTCTATTGTTGATGCGCATTGGCGACAGAAAAAGCTTGGGTTTTTTCTCCCTACTGATAATCATTGCTTGGCTTTTAATCCTCATAAACACCAAGTTATCCCTCCGGTCTTTAAATATGAGCTTCAATGGGCTATAGTGAAACAATTTACAATTTCTATGTCTCAGTGCATCCCTAAGGGTGATAGATACCGATTTTTGGCCAATTCCAGAAGACCTATGGATTGCTTGGTTTGCCAGTTTGCCAAGTTCCTCGTTAAAACGTATTCCCTGGTGGCTGGGGATCGGTTGGGAAGCTAGTTCTACCCCCTCCTTGGCAGTAGCTATTATCAGTTGTCGCAACCGATGGACATCTCTTTCAGTACCTTCAAAATGGATTTTCTTGATAATTTGTAGAGATGATTGGGAGTCTGAGAATACAACTGCCTTTTTCCTTTGAGAATGATTTGCGTAGACCACCTTCAGAGCCTCGTGTATTGCAGCTATTTCAGCCGTGAGGATACAGGAGCCGTTTCGAAATGTAGAGGTTTAGCTGGGGGATGACAGCCGCAGCAGCTGCTTTACCTGCTTGCACGGAGCCATCTGTATAAATTTCCAGGAACTCATGGAACTTTGTCACTATAGTTTTTTAGAATTCCGCTTCAGTTATTACTGGAGGAATATTTTGCTTCTTTTCCGCAATTAGCCGGAGGCATACATTAACAGGAGTTACCCTCCATGCTAGAGGAAAAGGCAGATAAGGGAAAGATAAATGGTCATTTTGCCGGGTAGTGCATTTGGAAACAAAAGTATCCAATGCCCCAATTCTCCCTGAAGATTGAGCACTCATTTTCCCAAATTTTAACGGGTACAGTGGGTGGTCTAAGCCATATGCCTGAATCCTTGTAAACTACCTTACTGATCGCATTTGGCTCTGTTAAACTATCGAAGGAAATTCAGCTAGTTGGCAAAATTTTGCTCCCTCTGTGTGGTGGTGAAGCCCTAAAGCAGTCCTAAGAGATTTATTTTGAAGGGTCTCTAGCTTTGCTATGGTGGTTTTTCTACAATTGATGTATACTATCAGTCTATTATCAATTTTTGATCTGATGAACCTCTTGTAAAAATCCAACAGAACTTTGGGAGAATTTGCCCAGGAGAAGGAAGTAAGTCGTCTAAGGATTGATATTCTTTTTACGCGAGATCGCTTTACAGCTTCGACTCGAGCATTCCATGCGAGCCGTTAATCCAAAGTTAATCCTAAGATCACAGGGTTAGCTTCAAGCTGAATTAATGAGCCTTTCATGTAAAGCTGTGGTGCTCGGACATTTCGTTTATTATGGAAAATTACTGCTTTCGTTTTAATGGCTGATACTCAAAGGGACATCATTTCTGAGAAAGCTTCTAGTTCAAGTACGGCTTTTTATAGATTAGTCTACAATTCTTCAATTGAGCGTCCGCATTCCCAAATAGTGACATCATCCACATACTCCCTTTTGGATACTGTTGAACTTGAAAGTTCAAATTCAGATATTATCAGTAGAAAAATCAGAGGGCAGAAAGGAGATCCCTGGAGCAGTCCTGCCTCAAGCGTTTCGATTGATGAGAGAGACTGATTTACCCCAGCCCTAAGAAATCGGTCGGCTAGGTAATTCCAAACAAAATGGGTAAATGGTTCAGGGAAGTCCATTGAAAGAAGGATTGCTCATAGCTTCTCTTTAGTTAGATTTCCGTGAGCATCTTCAAAGTCTACCGATAAGACTAGTGTAATTTTGCCTTGTTCCAAGGCTGCTCGGATGACTTCTTCAAGACACATGATTCCATCAAGTGTTGACATTCTCTTTCTAAAGCCCAGCTGTGATTGCGGGAAGAGGTTATTTTTCTCTGCAAACCATTCCAGTCTCTTTTGGATCATCTTTCCCATTATTTTCCCAAGAACTGGAAGCAGAGATATAGGTCTGTAAGAAGAGGGTTTTTCTTGAGGTTTACCTTTTTCCCTAATTGGCTTAATGGTAGCTTGTTTCCAAAACCTTGGGAAATCCCCTTCCTGCCATAGTTCATTATACAGCAAAAGCAAATTTTGGTAGAACTTTTCCCCTGCTTTTTTAACCCAAGTATATCCTATTTCATCTTCTCCCGGTACTGATTTTGTATTTACTATATTAAGGGTAATCTTTAATACATTCATTGAGAAAGGGCTAATCAGTGTCTCTTTGTGCTGTGTTTTGCCATATAGTTTGCAGACTAGTGGATGGCAAATTGGTGTCTGGACTTTGTGTTTTTGGTACAAGTCAGCAAGGACTTCTGCCTTTTTCTCATCATCTTGAATTGAGGAGCCATCTATTTCAAATATTTGGATTTTTTCCAGCTGATCCTATTTGCCAATCATTCTATTATTAAAATTATGCACTTGGGCAATCCCGATAGATTAAATAATTCTAAAGTATCTATGCTAATGGTTATGTTGTCAGCATCAGATATAACCTTGTAGAAAGCGAACTCTGCCCCATAGTAGCAGATAATTCTAAAACGCATGGCGAAGAAAATTTTCAAATGAGAAAATCTGAAGCCGTATCTGAAGCTGATACGGTAACGCTGACTGTTATTTTCGTTAGTTTTGATGGTACAAGTTAATTGCAAAAACAAATCCATAGGAATTACAGAAAATGGCCAGAAAACCCCTCAAAAATGGTATCGGATCGGAAGAAAAACTACACCATTGACATCAAAATATCCGGGAATTCCATATAGTAGTGTTGCAATGTCAAATCCTGACGAACAATCTAGGATAAATCTCAGAACCTTTGCTTTTAGGTTCTGAGCAGAAGAGAAAACCCAATACAAGTTTCTGACTCCTTAATTCAGTTCTTAAAAGCCACTACACTTCTTTTAAAGATACAGTGGCTTTTAAAGAAGTAATCCAAAGCCACTTTGTCACTATGATTATTCAAACGTGTACGAAATAGTTAAATGAAATTAAAAAAAAACAAAACAAAAAAATAAGGGTTTTAATCAACTCAAAATTATACCTTCTTGCTTAACATTGGTCAAATTCACATCAAAGGAGTCAGGGTCAGGCTTGAATTGAATAAAAGTTGTAGGGGACATAGCTGTACCAGTATCTTCAGACTTAGGAGCTGAATTAAATTTGCTACTTTGAACAAGATCATCATGATCACTCAGAAAAGTATCTTCAAATTCTGAAATCAAAATTAAGAAACGTCAGAGAGTACAGCTCAAGCGGAAACATCAATTTTGTTTCTGTCTTCAGATGAAGAGCAGAAGTCCCAATTAATTATTTAATTCCCAAATAAATTAATTTTTTATAGGAGAAGGTATAATCCAGATGAGGTTTGCAGTACATATTTCAATTCGTTCGAATATAGGATATAGGAATATAGGATCTTTTTTTCCAGCTAAACAATCCCCATTTTTTCCCTTTCTATTGTAGCAAGATTAACAGCATATTTAGTAACAATAAACCGTGATTTATCTTGATAATCATGGAATTACCCGAAAATTTAATTCATGTGCTTTTGTTTATTCTCATGTAGTCCCCAATTTTTTTATAAAATATACATTTAGCAAATACTTTCTAAGACCATACTGGCTATACATGACGTATGAAGCTAAGAGAAGAAAGGAAATCATAAATGATAAATAAAACCAAAAAAGGGTGAGAAAATGAGGATTTTGTCAGCCAGTGGTAAAATATAAAGACGAAAAACCAGTAAATATTTCGACAAGGACCTCCGTCAAGTCGTCCTCAGTGCAAAAAAAAAAAAAAAAAAAAAAAACAAGAATCTAACCTTTTAGAGTTCACTACACAAGATCCGAATAAACACTGAATGAAAGACCAATGCCGGAACCAATGAAAAAAGAAAAACCTTTACCGGAAAAGATTGTGCAAGAATCTTTTGCCTAGCAATGCTTTTTGCTCTTCTGTCATTTTGGTTTTTATTAGATATGTTAATAGGTTCTCTTAAATTTGATTGGGTGCAAATATCAAAAGAGTCTTTTAGTATTAAATTGTTATAAATTGGGTTTAATGAAATGTCTCCGGTGTCCCTATTTATAGCCAAATTCCTGTTTATATAAATTTTTTGATCTCAATTACCTCTTTGAAAGATTGGGTAGGCCATTTACAGTAGATATCAAAGTTACCTCCTCAAAAAGAACAAGACGTGTATGATTTTCGAAAATATGCTGGGTCAATTCGGAATCAAAGTTGTCATTTATATTTTTCAATCTCAGGGACTTATCTATTGAAGTTTTGTTCATACAAACGTTCACCAAGTTGTTGATGGGTCCTACCAATGCAAAATTTCTCACATGAACAGGGACTCTGTAGACACCACTACCCAGTACATGGTCAGTTTTATCTTTTCCTGAGTTGAAAAAAATGTTCAAACTTTTGTTCACTTTTGAAAGAAACAGAAAGATTGTGTTCCTATTTTCGTTGTTTTATCTTTTTTAATCATCTATTTATGATATTTTCAATAAGGTTTATTGGTTAGCCATTGCAGAATAAAATATCTTTGATATAATTTAATTCAGAATTTAAATGATTAAGTGAAAAGATTTTTAAAACTCTGTCGACTAAAGAATTCCCCTATTTTAAGCCCCTATTTTAACAGAAGGAGGGTGATATGACAAGAAGTGTAGATACCGATCATTATGGGTCGGCTTTCTGTATATAAAAAATTCAAGGCAAGGAGTATTTTTTATTATCAAAACATCCATGAAAGGCAGCTTTCCTTAATCTTCTAGTTCAATTGTGAACTGGAGGTTTGAATCAAAAGAATTTAAATGTACCAAAAGATCTCCAAGAGAGTCCTGTCCATGTTCCCAGACAGAAAGAATATCATCAACAAAACGAAACCAGAGGGAGTGTTTTAAGTGGAAACTATTCAAAGCGGATTGTTCTATGAAATCCATGTAAAATTAACCAAATAAGGAGATAATACAGTGCCCATGGATAGGCCCATAATCTGAAGGAAAAATTTGATCTCGGAACTTAAAATACGAAGAAAACTTGTTGCAAAGACAAACAAGCGTCATTATTGTGTCAATTTCCAAAGTTTTGTAATCTGACCAAGCAGAATTTTCCTCTAATTTTCTTTGTAAGGCCTGCTCACATTTATGGACATCGCATAAATTGTGCATAGAAACCGCATTAAAACTAGATAAAATGGTTTTTTCTGTTGTACTTTCAAATTTTAGCTTCTCAACAAGATATGTAGAATTTCTTTTGTAAGATTTCTGTTTGCTTATGAGAGGCTTAATTATGGTGGCCAAGAACTTTCCTACACCTGTAGCTGGAGAACTATAACATGCTACAATATGACGTAACGGAATATATTTCTTATGGATTTTAGGCAGACCATAAAACTTTGGGGCTGAACATTCTTTAGTTTAGGGTAGAATTTTTTGTACATTTGAGGGGTAATTAGTCTAGTGTCTTTTAAAATTCCCAAATCTTTTCTCAACTGCTGTGTGTATTTGTCTGTGGGGTCACTTTTTATTTCTTTGTAAACATTTTTATCCATTAAAAGGGTATTTCTTTTCATTTCATAATCTGCAGAATTCATAACTACTACTGTGTTTCCTTTGTCTGCTCTTGTAATTTACTGTATTTTTTTCTCTTTTAAATTCTGGAGGATTTTAATTTCTTCTTTTGACTGAGTTGAAATCAACAATTACATATTGATTCTCATTGTTGCTTGTCTTCTAACTGAGGCTGTTGTGCATCTAATACAGTATGTTTCCAGAGCATAAAATATGGCCTCTAATGTTACTTCTTTTATTCAACATACTTCCTTTAGAAACTGTCTACCATTACAACAGTGCCACATTGTCCCCACCCCCACTTGATTTTTGAAAAATAAATTTTGCTCAACTTCAATATTTTAGTGAGCTGATGCCAATAAATCTAGAGCCTAAATTATGTTTTGGAAAGGTGTTTTGAAGCAACTGCCTCCTCTCCCTCCCCTCCAAAAGGCACTCACCATTAATGAACTTTGACGAAGTCTTTCTTAGTCTATAAAAGTCAAATTTAGGATCCACTGCACAATGGAGGCACAAGGAACATGTTTGAGCATTGCAACTTTTCTAAATCCTGATTTAAAAGATTCTGAAAAAATAGGAAAATGTGTCCCAGATCTAAAGAAAAAAATCCCAATAGAATATGGCTTATATCCTACTCATTCATCTAACTCAACTGCTTTCCAGATAGTAAAAGCGAAATAATCTAGAATTTTACCAATACTATTCCTATCACTACTGCAAACAATTTACTGAAGCACCAAGCCGTCAGAGCTGCACAAGCTCGTCCTCCACCCTAATTTATTTAAGGATTTACTTTTTGTACACTTTGCATGAAGTTCCTATTTTCTTAGATGAATGGCCATAAGAAACTAATTAAGCACCTCTTAGCAGGGTCAAAAATAGTTTCATACCAGATCTATATAGAGCAGAAATCAGATAGGAGAAAAAGAATATACCAATGAACAGAAATTATTCCGTATATGAGGGGGGTTGTCCCTTCATCAATGCCTCTCTCTTCAGGCCAAAGTTTTTCAGCATTTTAAAAAAGTTTCTGATCCTAATTAAACAAGCCTTGTATTTCAGGAGCCATTCTTAAAGAGTTGGGACAAAATGTTGAACTTAATATTAAGAGCTGGATATTGACAAAAAGGGCAACCCCTTCATATACTGAATAATTTATTTTCTTTTCAAGTCTTAATGTTGCTTTTTACTTTCAGTAGAAACTTACTTTTTACTACCAATTTATTTTTTAAAACTTTTTCAAAGTAGCCAAAAAAATTCTAAAAATAGAACAAAATAGAAAAAGTAGACCAAACTAGTGACAGCACACTGGCGCCAAGCATAATTGTGTCTGCTGCCACCAAATTTTATTTTGGCGCGGCTTTGGGGTTTACTCTGAACAACATCAAACGCTAAAATCTCCCGTCTAGGCCATAAGCTGAGGTGATCTCCACTAGCCCATCATCATTTTCTTGGCAAAGCTTTGAACTGGCTGATGTGCCAGTCCGACTTTCAATTCATTAAACTGTGTAGTCCAAACGTTGGCAACCCACAGCCTGCACAAACCCTTGATGAAGTTGGATACAGCTTGCCTGCAGTGATACTACCTCTATCACATTGCATTGGGCCCCCTGTCACATGTGAAATAATAATATTATTTATGAAAAAGTAAAAATATTTTGAATAAGATAAAATTGAAAAAACAAGACTTTCTGTTTCCAACACATCATGTATGGAAAAATGCATCCTACTATTCTTCTTACATTTTACAACTCTGTCTATTTAACATAACATCTATTTTAAGAAACACCCAACCAAGATTTTGGTGCAAAGACAATTTTGTTTTGCATAGACAGTTACTTTCTAGTAGCAGCGTAGCTCCAGTATTTTTACTGGGGGGGGGGGGGGGTGCTCAGTCAAGGGGCATGGGCTAAATAATAATTTTTTCTCCAAATCATTGAGGGCGGGGGGGGGGATGCAACTACCCCCTTACCCCGCCACCGAAACAACATCCAGCTTTCTAGAAAAAATGCCAAGCAATAAGTGATATATTTAGTAAACAGAAGCATAAAACTTACCTGTCTTTATCATAGGATTTGTAATCTGGTTTTTTGGTTCCATGATGTTTTATTATTAAGAGTAATCTATTAAGTGATTACCCTGGAATTTATAATAGCTAGGTAGTTAATATCTTCAACAGGTACACCAGGACAAACTCCAGTACTTTGCTTTCTAAAACGAATTGGAACCAAAAACTTACTGAAAAAGAAAATAAATTATTATCATCATTAAAATATTTCATTTTGCATTATAAATCTATTATTTTATCTTGTTTGCACATACATGCTCATACCACTATTTCAGATGAACATATTGTGGAAGCCACTTGAATAGCAGTTCTTTTAATTCTCTTAGGCATAATTCATCTTAGCCCTACTCAAACATACGAAAAAGGCAAAATAATGTATTATCTTAGGCATAGCATGAAAATCTAACTAGGTAGATAATAATTTATCTTAGCCCTTCTAATATACATCTGGGAGCCAGCATCCCCCCCTTCCATGGAAAATTTCACCTGGAAAATCCCCCACATGCAAAATTGTGTAGCATCAGAGAAATAATAACTTAGACCAGGAGTACTCCTGGAAAAAGAGCAATTATACATCAATTTCTTTTATATACATTCTTCAATTGTTGTATTGTATTTAGTATCTGTGATGTAGGTGAAATTAAGACATAGAAGAAGAAACAGCAAAAACCACATTGAATTGTAAACAAAATATTGCACAACATAATCTGCAATTAGAAGAGAAAGTAAAATTCTAATGGAATGAAGGAAGGTGTTAGTTTAGCATTTGTGATTCTGTGAAGGATAAACAGGAAGGAGGAATTGTTTTTGATATATGACATGTGCAAAATTGCATGCCAAATGACTTAAAGAGCTAAAAAAATGACATGGAGCAAGAAACAGGAAAAATTACATTGAGTTACAAACAAAATGCAACTTAAAACTAAAACATAACATAACAATTATGCTATTATGTTATTTATATATTTTAGAACTTACAACAGAATAAGGAATGTGTTATTTTAGCATCTGTAAAGATAAACAGGAAGAGATTATTGAATTCATGCCAGAATTTCTTCATTCAAATGAAATTGCTGATTTGCCACCCAATGAATATCTAAATATCTCTGCTGAGAAGTGAAACTATTTTATTTGCTTATCTTCAAAACTACCACTTTGGGCCAAATCTAAAATTTCATAGTAACCAAAGAAAGATCAAAGGACCTTAATGGTGGTGTATGCACCATGCCACTTAAAAGAAAAAAAAACCTTCTTGGGGAATGTTTTATGAATGTATCTATGAAGTCCCATGTCTTGTGGCTATATCAGTATTTGGTACTTCTCCTGAAATTGTGCATCACAACACAACTAGACAACTTCTAGGAGAAGGCCAATCAATACCAATGCTATGTAGACAAAGGCAGGGGCTGATTTAGAGCAAAATCATGGGTGCCCAATGTGACAAGGGGCACCAATAAGCAAAATCTTTGGGGAGAGGCAGGGTCCACACAGCCCCTTGGATCTGCCAGTGGATGCAGGGAGCTTTAGCTCATAAAATGGTAAATTGCAGTTTACAACATAATTTAGATAGGGTTTAAAGTTAATATATCACTTGATGCCTTTTTTTATGCTCTTTCATGATTCAAGAACTGCTTCAGGGGCAAATTCCATTTTTACCTCTTATAGGGGTCAAAACAGTGTAAATATTTTGTTGTTCATATTATTGACTTATGAATAAAGCAAATGTTTGTGGAGGTGTGTGTGCACATTTGGAACAACGAATCCAGGGCACCCTAGCATTAAGGTTTGCTATTTTTGAGCCGATTTAGAACTGTAATGTCTATTGAATTGATATATAGCCAGCAGTGTGAATTTGTGAGAATACAGCAGCCAATGATCCTCATTTAACTCTTTCTCTTTGCCAATCAATTTTGGCAAACAAACTCGATGCCTTTTTTATGCTCTCTACAAAATATAATAATTGTTTCTCTTGCAAATTCAGACTTAGGCTCTTTTTGAACCCTGGAAAATGACAAAAAAAAAATAGTTTTTGGGTATAAAAGCTTAAACTATGGATTTCAAACTTACTATTTGATTATAAATCCATTTTTAAAAGTTATATAATTTATAAGCATTGATTTGTCACAATTAAGTTGAATAAAATATTCAAAACAATTTCTCCATTTTTCCATCCACCACGTTCTTTCTGTCAGCTTTGACATTTTCCATCAAATCAGTGAAACAACAGTTTTTAAGCAGCCTAACACAACAAGAAGAAAACAGCAGTTTTGTTTGAATTTTTTTTTTATCAACTTAATCTTGACAAATCAATGCTTATGAATTATACAACTTTTACAAAATGGATTTATAATGAAATAGTAAATTTTAAACAAATGAAATAACCCATTTTTATATCCAAAAAATATAGAACAAAATTATCATTTTCAAGGATCCTGTAAGGCCTTAAAATTGAATTTGCAAAAAAAGGAATTACTATATTCAGAAAGAGCAAAAAAAAATGGAATCTAGTGGTATGTTCAATTTATTTTTAGGTCAATAATATGAACAATGAAATATTTACCTCTAACAGCCCTTAGTCACCAATAGTTTTTAAGCAAATTTCTAAGAAAAAAAAATGCTAGAGATAAAATGGCTACTTGTAGCTGCTACAAAAATTATAATTATTATTATTACCCTTAATAGTAAAATGTTACTTAGAAAACAAATTTTTAAAGAGTTAGAAACCCCTCATAATGATGGCAGTTTTGTTGGGATATCATTTATGAGGGGTTTCATTGTCTTTTTCAAAAAATATGTAAACTTATTTTCTTAATAACAATTTACTATTAGGACTAAGAAAAATAATATTTATCATACATGAATTAACTGCAAATGGCAAGTTTTTCTCAACACAGTTTTTTAAGCATGTTTTTGTACTTTTGGCAACTATGGACTGTTTTATTGGTACTTGTCTATTATATAAAACACACTCAAGAAGTGAAGTTTAGTGACAATAAAATATGATGAAAATAGAATACTTTATTAGCAAAATTGTGAGGGTCACTTTTGATTTATTAAATTGGGAGCTAAGGCATTAGCTGACCATCTGAAAGACCATCTAGTTCATTTTAGTTCATTTTTTCACACAATTCTTGAGAACACCATTTAGTTACTCTGACTAGTGATAGAATATAGTGTCTCACCATGGATGTTCAAAAATCACTTCAGATTGATGGAAGGGTTACAACTCAACTGAGTTGGAACAAGCAGGTTTAACTCATTTGAAAGTGTACCACAAAAATAGTTCTGTCAACCCAGAAAACTGCACCTCTACCCAAAAAGTAGAGAGAATGTGGGGTTCTGCAAAGTGGAAGAGTAAACAGCACCAAGGTACATCTGCCATCATTTACATTCATACTTAGTAGAGTACATGTGGCAGGCAGCAGTAAAAGCAGAAGGCTGAGTTCATTTTAATGCAATTCTTGAGGACATTTCTGTGTTCTGGGAGCATATATCCAAGTTGTAGTTTTGACAATTTTGCTAATAAAGTATTATATTTTCATTATATATATTTTTTTCATTGGGTTCAATAGGTTTGTTCAGGTTATGTGTTTAACATATGCTATGCTTTACCCCCACCCCCTAATGGGCAAATATATAGCCCAAATTTATTTCTAAACTATTATTTTTCATCATGATTTTGTTCTATTTCATTAGCATTCACCAAACTTCACTTCTCAAGTGTTTTATATAATAGACAAGGAAGTTTTTTACCCTATTAAGGGATTGGTATAATTCTAGACAAGCTACTTTTTGCTATCTTGGAAAGTGGGTAGGTTAGGAAAACAGAACTTTCAGTAATGAATCCAGGATCAAAAACATATTCTGGGAAGGTATTGCCAAGCTACAATGTTAACCCTCTTCTGATTTCTATTTCCTAGAAAATTGCTTACTTGACAGAAAATTTTGACAAAACAACATTTTACCTTAATTTTCAGTTTTCAGTTTCTTTTTGTCTGTTTTTATTCCTGTTAATTGAGTTGAGTAAAATTTTAAGCCACACCAATGGTTGTTTTTTATTTAAAAAAGTAGGCTATTTGCACATTTTTGAAACTTTATAAATTGGGATTGAGCAAAGTTTTGAAGCTGAAAATAAATTTCTTGTACTTCATTTAGGTTAATCAGAAAGTTTATCTTGCAAAGTTTACTCTTATAAAACAAAGATTTTAAAGGTCATCAAAGATTGGTGCCCTCTAGAGAAAGAGGTAGCCTAGGGACTTCAAAATACCTTCACAGGACATACTTTAGTCTGTAGATCCATTCCTGAAAGTATTATTTTCCAGTACTGTTGTACTAAACAGACTCTTTTATATAGTGCTAGTTTGGTTAATGCTAATGAATTAAAATAAAATAGGATAAATATATAATAGTTTAGAAACGAATTTGGGCTACATATTTGCACATTTGGGGGGGAGGGCAAATCATAGCATATATTAAATATGTAACCTAACCTAGGTACCCCCCCCCCCCAAAAAAAAACACACTTTTAATATCTTATATGCAATTAAAACCATGCTTTTAATTAAAATCATGCAATTAAAACCATGCTATACATTGTATTTCTCTACAATGGTGTCTTAAATCATCCCATAAAATGGGTTTTTCATCACATCTCTAGTTTGACATTCCATATAAACTAGATAAAGAGTCCATTTAGAAGAACAGTACCTATTTTCCTAACCTAACTACTTTCAAAAACAGCAAAAATTAGCTGGGTAAAATTCTACTTTAGCTACTTTTGGCTACCTTGGAAAGGGTTAGGTTAGGAAAATGAAACTTTGGTAAAATTCTACTCTAGCTACTTTTGGCTATCTTGGAAAGGGGTTGGACTAGGAAAATGAAACTTTCAGGGATGGGTCTACAGGATAAAGTATGTCCTGGGAAGGTGTTTTGAAGTACTTACTTCCACTCCTTCTCTCTCTAGAGGGTCCTGAAATTTGCCTACATGACATGTCTATACCTATTGAAAATTTGATAACACAACATTTTACCTTAATTTTCAGTTATCAGTTTCTTTTTCTCTGGCTTTAGTTCTGGAAATGCAATTTCCGTTATTTGAGTAGAATTTTAAGCTATATCAATGTTTTTTTTTCAAAATTTAGAGTGTATTTGCATATTGTTAAAACCTTATAAATTGGGATTGAGCAAAGTTGTGGATCTGAAAACAATTTTGTTGTACTTCATTCAAGCAGAAGACAAATTTTGCAAGGTTTCACTTTTATAACACACAGATTTTTAAAGGTCCTTCACCCTCTAGAAGGAGGAGTGGAGGTAGGTACTTCAAAACACCATACAAGGACATACTTTAGCCTGTAGACCCATCCCTGAAAGTTTCATTTTTCTAATTTAACCCCTTTCCATGATAGTCAAAAGTAGCTAAAGTAGAATTTTACTGAAACTTAGGCTATAGGGATGGATCTACAGGCTAAAGTATATCCCAGGAAGGTATTTTAAAGTACCTACCTCCACTTGTTCTCCCTTTAGAGGGTCCTGAAATTTGCCTACATGACAGGTATATAGGCTACCTATTGAAAATTTGACGAAACAACATTTTACCTTAATTTTAAGTTACCAGTTTCTTTTTCTCTGGCCTTAGGCTAGTTCTGAAAATGTAAGGTCAATATCTATAAAATCATATTGAGTTAGGAATAAAGTGAATACACCATTTGCTGCCTATTTTTATGCTGATTATGAATATAATGAGCATTTCTAACAGAAATTAATTTCACCCCCCCCCCCGTTATAGGCGACACCTAACCTAACCCAACCCTGAATTGGCAGATATAGGGGGGGGGGGGCTGAAACTCATTTCCGGTATAAATGCTTATTATATTCGTAATCAGCATAAAAAAAGGCATTGAATGGTGTATTCACTTTTGTCCCAACTCAATAATATGATTTTGTAGAAATTGACCAAATGTAATTCCTGTTATTTTAGTAGACTTTTAAGCCATATCAATATCAATGTTTTTTCAAAACTTAGTAAATGTATTTGTATAGGCCTAGGTTATCTTTAAAATCTTACAGCCTAACTTGGGATTAAGCAAAGTGGTGAAGCCAAAAACAATTTCATTTAAGAAGAAGATCTATTTTGCAAGCTTTTACTTTTATAACACACAGATTTTTGAAGGTCAGGATCCTCTAGAAGGAGTCTGAAGTAACTACTTCAAAATACCTTCCTGGGACATACTTTAGCCTATACACCCATCCTTGAGTATCATTTTCCTAGCCTAACCCCTTTCCAAGAGTAGCTGAAGTAGAGTTTTACCAGTAATTTGTCTAGAATTTTACCCAATAAATTGAATAGGCTGACTTGCTTTTTAGTTAAACACTCTTTTTAGTTTTTTTGTTTATAAGCATGACGTCCAGAGTTGCAGACTATTCCTTTAAAGGTTCAATCAGACGCGTAGGATTTTATCAAAATCCTTTGAGGGTGATAGCCTGATAGGATTCCTATGAGGTTTTCCTCATAGGGCGATAGGATTTTTGAGTTGAAATTTTTTCAACTCGACCCTATGAGGGTGATAGGATTTCTGATTTTACGAAGGGAAGAACCTATTTTACCTTCAAGAGGAATGAGAAGATTATAAAAATGACTGATCAAAATTGGACAGCCAGGTAGCCTACTGTCTTATATACTCCCTTTTCCACATAGATAGGATTTATGGGCTTGCCTTTGCTTTTTTTTTTGTTTTTCTTTATGAACAGTTGGCTCATTATACAAATTAAACCTTTAGGAAGGGTTTTAATGCAATTACAACTGCAGCATTTGTTGTAGACTACTGATGTGATTGCCCAAATTTGCAGTTTTTAACATATATTGGGAAATATGGAACAATCTACATAGCCTATCTGACCAATGAACATACAACTTAATGCCTATTTGTGCTTTTTTCCAAATATAATAGGGCCTAGCTTAATTCCTATTGTTGTTAATTAAATTCAGTATGGGCTGGTCCTCCACATAAGGAAACTTGTTAAGGAAACAATTCTTACTTCAGAATATGCAGAATAATCCCAGTTAACATATATTGCAAGGGGAGAATCTTTATCTTCACTTCTTTTTCTTTCCTTGTTTTTCCAGTTTTTCTAATAAATTCATGAATTTCTTAGAACCTATATATTAACAAAGTGTATACCCCAACCCCTGTAATATGCAAATGTATTCCCAGAATTGCATCCTGAATTTAAATAGCCTATATTCTTCATTTGCATCACAGATCAACTTTACCCCCACCAATATGACCTGCAAATATATAATCGGATTTTGATCCATTTAGGCATTGGCATAAAGTTTATCTGTGATGCAAATGAAGGTTGTATTTAGATCCAGAGTGCAATTCTGGGTATATGTTTGTACATTAAGGGGGTGGGGTATGTACTTTGTGAATATATATTCAAGGTCATACCAAGGAGGAGGGTGGAACCCCCCCCCCCAAAAAAAAAAAAATCCGGGGTACAGCCTTATACATCTGTTCTAAGAAATTCATGAATGTCTTAGAAAAACAAGGAAAGAATTGAAGATAAAGGTTCTTCCCCTTCAGAATATGTTAACTAGGATTATTCTGCATATTATGAAGTATTATGTTCTTAACATGTTTCCTTATGTAGAGGATCAACCATGCATCTATACCTTCAATTCGAACCCAACCTTTCCCAAATGTATAGTCCATATTATATATTTACCATGTGTTTATTGGATAGTATAGAGCTGCATGATTTCCCACTATGTATGTAGACTAAGAGGAAGGTCACTTGTACCTGATGCTGCCCCTACTGCTTTTAGACCAGGATGAAGTTATCTCCTGGCTCCCATCTCCG